>NC_043710.1:101367039-101372382 GCF_006229205.1 Suricata suricatta | reverse complement strand
GTCATGCTGAAGGTTGGTTTACATTACATCTTAGGGGAGTTTGGTATGTCTCTTGAATTTCAATGTCTTTCTCTTTCCCCAGATTGGGGAAATTTTCATGTATAATTTGGTCCAGCACCCCTTCAGAACCTTTCTCTTTTACTTCCTCTTCAGGAACTCCTATGATATGGACATTGTTCCATTTGATTGTATCACTCAGGTCTCTGATTCTCCTTTCATGCTCCTGATTCAGTTTTTCTTTTTCTCGGCTTCTACTTTTGCTATAACTGTGTCTTCTAATTCACCTATTCTCCTCTCTGCTTCCTCAATCCGTGCATTGGCAGCCTGCATCTTATTATTCACCTCATTTATAGCCTTTTCTAACTTGTCAGAGCTATTTTGAAGGTTCCTAATCTTTGTATCAATATCTTCTCTGACAGTTTCTGTGCTTTTTTCAAGCCCAGTGATTAATTTTATGACAATCGTTCTAAATTCTTTTTCAGTTATGTTGCTTGTGTCTGTTTTGAGCAGTTCTGTGGCTGTGATTTCTTCCTGGAATTTCTTTAGAGGAGCGTTCTTTTGTTTCATCATTTTGGCTAGCGTTCTGTCTCTTACTAGTTTTAAAAGCTCTTTCTGCACTGTGCGCCTGTTAGTATGACTCTATTAAAGGAGGCTCTTTGACTGTCAAGGGCCTGTCATTTCAGGAGAGGTTCTTTTGATGGTGTCTCTGTTTCTCTTGTGCTTGTAATTAATATATTTCCTTACTCAGTGATATTTGGGACTTTCCACTATGTGTGCTTTGGCCTGTTTGTTGAGGTAGCCCTGAAAAGGAAAACAGCCAGACAAACACACAGGGAACACAAGCATGCAAACATGATGACAGATCTGGTAAACAAGCAAACCAACTGGGAAAGGAAAAAAGGGAGCAAGAAAGAAAAGGGAGGACAGGAAAGGAGAAAGAAAATGCCAGGGGCACAGAGACAGCCAGAAATAAAGAACAGTCTGAGAGCCTAAAACCTGCGGAAGAGAGAGATAAAAATGAGATAAGGGAAAAATATCTGGATGGTAAGGGTTGATCTAATCACAACCGTGCTTAAATGTTGGTCTTTCCCAGACTCCAGGGGGAAAAAGAAGAAAAGGAGGGAATAGGAAAATAGAAAATAGAAAACAAGGGAAAATTATAAAAAATTAAAAATTATTAGGAAAGAAAAAATTGGAAAAAAAAAAAGGTAAACAAAAAATAGCACGAAAAGAAGAATCCAGCTGTCCAGCACGGATGCGTGTGGTTCAGTATAAGTAGGTCGGGTCTCAGGGCTTGCTCTCTGAGGCCCCGCTTTAGTGGATGCAGGGAGAAGAATGGCGGTGCCTCAAGTCCCTCTCAGACCATGCATTGCCAGCCACTCTCTTGAGTCCAATCTCCCTGTGCCATGGGCAGGTCAAATTGTTTCGGTTTTCTAAGATTCCATAGGCTTCAAATCCTAGTCCACCCACTCTAATGTTTCCATTAAAATAACCTCTGGCAGTCAGGTGGCTTTCTGGTCAGGACTGTGCAAGGGGAATGGAGAGCCAGCCCTTCCCTGGCTCCACCTGAAGTCTGTGAGCTGCCGGGCCCACCGGATAACAAGCCTGCTGAGGGGGGTCAGATTTCTCTCCCTGCGCCCAGTGGCTGCAAATGGAAAGTTTGTCTCTGCCGCGCCAAGGGCTGAGGTCTCCTTTCAGTCTCTCCTCTTCCCTTTGGCTCTGTACACCAGCCCTGAAGCCCAGGAATGAATCGCAATTGATCATGGTGTATAATTCTTTTTATATGCTGTTGAATTTGATTCACTAGTATCTTGTTGAGAATTTATGCATCTGTTTTCATCAGGGATATTGGCCTGCAGTTTTCTTTTTTTGCTGGGTCTCTGTCTGGTTTGGGAATCAATGTGGTGCTGGCTTCATAGAATGAGTCTGGGAAGTTTTCCTTCCATTTCTGTTTTTTGGAACAGCTTGAGAAGGGTAAGTATTAATTTAGTTTTAAATGTCTGGTAGAATCCTCCAGGGAAGCCATCTGGTGCAGGACTTTTACTTGTTTGGAGATTTTTGATAACTGAATACATTTCTTCACTGGTTATGGGTCTGTTCAAATTTTCTATTTCTTCCCGTTTGAGTTTTGGTAGTGTGTGGGTGTTTAGGAATTTGTCCATTTCTTCCAAGTTGTCCAGTTTGTTGGCATATAATTTTTTATAGTATTCCCTTATAATTGCTTGTATTTCTGAAGGATTGGTTTCAATAAATCAATTTTCATTCATGATTTTATCTATTTGGGTACTCTATCTCTTGTTTTTGAGAAACCTGGCTAGAGGTTTATCAATTTTATTTTTTCAAAGAACCCAACTCTTGAGTTCATTGATCTGTTCTACTTTCCTTTTTTGGATTCTATGTTGTTTATTTATGCTCTAAAATTTATTATTTATCTTCTGCTGGATGTGCTCTTCCTTGCTCTCTGATTCTAGTTCCTTTAGTTGTGCTGTTAGAATTTGTATTTGGGATTTTTCTTGTTTCTTGGGACAGGTCTGGGTTGCCATGTATTTTCCTCTTAAGACTGCCTTTCCTGGCTCCCAAAGGCTTTGGATTAATGTATTTTCATTTGTTTCCATATACATTTGAATTTCCTCTCTAATTGCCTGGTTAGTCCATTCTTTATTAGGGTATTCTTTAACCTCCAGGTTTTCTAGACTTTTTCCTGGGGTTGATTTCAAGTTGCATAGCATTGTGATCTGAAAGTGTGCATGGTATAATCTCATTTCTTTTATATTTACTGAGGGCTGTTTTGTGATCCAGTATGTTATGGGTTTTGGAAAATGCACCATGTGCACTTGAGAAGAAAGTATATTCCACTGCTTGGGATGTAGAATTCTAAATATATCTGTCAAGTCCGTCTGGTCCAATGTATCATTCAGGGCCATTGTTTCTTTACTGATCCTCTCTGTCTAGATTATCTGTCATTTGCCATAAGTGGGGTATTAAAGTCCCCTGCAATTACCACATTCTTATCAATAAGATTGCTTATGTTTGTGATTTTTTCTTTTTTATATATTTGGGTGCCTCCAAATTTGGTGTATAGATATTTATAACTGTTAGCTCTTCCTAATGGATGGACCCTGTAATTATATAATGCCCTTCTTCATCTCTTATTAGAGCCTTTAATTTAACATCTAGTTTGTGTGATAGAAGTATGGCTAGTCCAGCTTTCTTTTGACTTCCAGTAGCATGATAGATATTTCTCCATCCCTTCACTTTCAATCTGAAGTTGTCCTCAGGTCTAAAATGAGTCTCTTATAGACAGCAAATAGATTGATTTTTGTTGTTGTTTTTAAATCTATTCTGCTACCCTGTGTCATTTGATTGGAGCATTCAGTCCACTTACATTCAGTGTTATTATTGAAATAGTGGTTTAGAGTCATTGTGTTATCTGTAGGCTTCATGTTTGTAGTGATGTCTCTGGTACCATGTGTTCCTTGCAACATTTCACTGAGTCCCTCCTAGGGTTTCTTGTAGAGCTGTTTAGTGGTGATGAATTCCTTCAGTTTTTATTTATTTGGGGACACCTTTGTCTCTCCTTCTATTCTGAATGACAAGATTGCTGGATAAAGGATTCTTAGCTGCATATTTTTTCTGTTCATCACATTGAAGATTTCATGCCATTCCTTTCTGACCTGCTAAGTTTCAGTAGATAGGTCTGCAACTACTCTGATACGTCTCCCTTTGTATGTTAAGGCCTGTTTATCCCTAGCTGCTTTCAGAATTCTCTTTATCCTTTTATTTTGCCAGTTTCACTATGATATGTAATGCCCAAGGTCGATTCAAGTTATGTCTGAGGGGACCTCTCTGTGCCTCTTGGATTTCAATGTCTGCTTCTTTCTCTAGATTGAGGAAGATCTCAGCTATTATTTGTTCAAGTATACCTTCGGCCCCTTTCTCTTTCTCTTCTCCTAAAATTCCTATGATCTGGATATTATTCTGTTTGATTGCATCGCTTAGTTCTTTAATTCTCCCTTTGTACTTCTGGATTTTTAAAAATCTTTTTCTCAGCTTCCTCTATTTCCATCATTTTATCTTCTAATTCACCTATTCTCCCCTTTTCCTCTTCAATACATGCTGTGTAAGCCTTCATTTTATTTTGCACCTCATTTATAGTATATTTTAATTGATTTCTGTCTTTTTAGATTAATTAATTAATATTTGTATTTATTTCTATAATTACTATTCTTTCAAATTTATATCCAAGTCTGTTAACATAGAGTGTAATAATGATTTCAGGAATAGAATTTGGTGACTCATCACTTACATTTTACACCCAGTGCTCATACCAACAAGTGTCCTCCTTAATGCCCCTTGCCCTTTTAGCACATCCCCCAACCCCAAACCCCTCCAGCAACCCTCAGTTCTCTGTATTTAAGAGTCTCTTATGGTTTGTCCACCTCCTTGTTTTTATATTATTTTTGCTTCCCTTTCTTTATGTTCATCTGTTTTGTATCTTAAATTCGACATATGAGAGAAGTCATGATATTTGTCTTTCTCTGACTTATTTCATTTATTTATTTTTTATTTTTTAACTATTCAACCCTAAATTTATTTTTATACTGAATTTTTTAATAGTTTATTGTCAAATTGGTTTCCATACAACACCCAGTGCTCTTCCCCATAAGTGCCCTCCTCCATCACCACCACCTCTTTCACCCCCCTCCCCCTTCAACCCTCAGTTCATTTTCAGTATTCAATAGTCTCTCAAGTTTTGCATCCCACTCTCTCCCCAACTCTTTCCCTCTTCCCCTCCCCCTGGTACTCTATTAGGTTTCTCCTGTTCTCCTTTTAGACCTATGAGTGCAAACATGTGGTATTTATCCTTCTCTGCCTTACTTATTTCGCTTAGCATGACACCCTCAAGGTCCACCCACTTTGCTACAAATGGCCATATTTCATTCTTACCCATTGCCATGTAGTACTCCATTGTGTATATATACCACTTCTTCTTGATCCACTCATCAGGTGATGGACATTTAGGCTCTTTCCATGTTTTGGCTATTGTTGACATTGCTGCTATGAACATTGGGGTACATGTGCTCCTATGCATCAGCACTTCTGTATCCCTTGGGTAAATCTCTAGCAGGGCTATTGCTAGGTCATAAGGGAGTTCTATGGATAGTTTTTTGAGGACCCTCCACACTGTTTTCCAGAGCGTCTGCACCAGTTTACATTCCCACCAACAGTGTAGGAGGGTGCCTGACTCTCCACACCCTTGCCAGCATCTATAGACTCTTGATTTGTTCACTTTAGCCCCTCTGACTGGCGTGAGGTGGTATCTCAGTGTGGTTTTGATTTGTG
>NC_043710.1:101365003-101366939 GCF_006229205.1 Suricata suricatta | reverse complement strand
GATGACAGCTTTGTAGTAGAGGCTAAAGTCTGGGATTGTGATGCCTCCCGTTTTGGTTTTCTTCTTCAATATGACTTTGGCTATTCAGGGTCTTTTGTGGTTCCATACGAATTTGAGGATAGTTTGTTCTAGCTTTGAGAAGAATGTTGGTGCAATTTTGATGGAGATTGCATTGAATGTGTAGATTGCTTTGGGTAATAATGACATTTTCACAATGTTTATTCTTCCAAAACATGAACAGGGAATGTTTTTCCATTTCTTTGTGTTTTCTTCAGTTTCTTTCATAAGTTTTCTATAGTTTTCATCATATAGGTCTTTTACATCCTTGGTTAGGTTTACTCCTAGGTATTTTATGGTTTTTTGTGCAATCGTGAATGGTATCAGTTTCTTGATTTCTCTTTCGGCTGCTTCATTTTTGGTGTATAGGAATGTAACTGATTTCTGGACATTGATTTTGTACCCTGCAACTTTACTGAATTCATTGATCAGTTCTAGAAGGCTTCTGGTGGAGTCGATTGGGCTTCCTATGTAGAGTATCATGTCATCTGCGAAAAGTGAAAGTTTGACGACTTCTTTGCCAATCCTGATGCCTTTTATTTCCTTTTGTTGTCTGACTGCTGATGCTAGTACTTCCAGCACTATGTTAATCAACAGTGGTGAGAGTGGACACCCGGGTTGTGTTCCTGATCTTGGGGGGGAAGGCTCTCAGTTTTTCCCCATTGAGGATGATATTAGCTGTGGGTTTTTCATAAATTGCTTTTATAATGATTAAATAAGTTCCTTTTATTCCAACTTTCTCGAGGGTATTTATTAAGAAAGGACGCTGTGTTGTCAAATGCTTTTTCTGCATCTATTGACAGTATCATATGGTTTTTATCTTTTCTTTTGTTAATGTGATGTATCACATTGATGGATTTTCAAATATTGAACCAGCCCTGTTACCCAGGAATCAATCCCACTTGATCATGATGGATAATTCTTTTTATGTGCTGTTGAATTCGGTTTGCTAGTATCTTGTTGAGTATTTTTGCATCTGTAGTCATTAAGGATATTGGCTTGTAGTTTTCTTTTTTGTTGTTGCATCTCTGTCTGGTTTGGGAATCAAAGTGATGCTGGCTTCGCAGAATGAGTTTGGAAGTTTTCCTTTTATTTCTATTTTTTGGAGTAGTTTGAGAAGGTCGGATGTTAACTCTGTTTTAAATGTCTTATGGTAGGATTCCCTGGGAATCCATACAGCTCTGGGCTTTTATTCATTGGAGATTTTTGATAACTGATTTGATTTCTTCACTGGTTATGGATCTGTTCAGATTTTCTATCTCTTCCTGTTTGAATTTAGGAATTTGTCCATTTCTTCCAGGTTGTCCAGTTTGTTGGCATATAATTTTTCATAATCTCTGATGATTGCTTGTATTTCTGAGGGTTCAGTTGTAATAGATCCATTTTTCTTCATGCTTTTGTCTATTTGGGTATTCACTCTTTTCTTTCTGAGGAACCTGGCTAGAGGTTAATGAATTTTGTTTATTTTTTCAAAAAACCAATTCTTGGTTTCATTGATCTGTTCAATTGCTTTTGTGGATTCTATCTTGTTTATTTCTGCCCTCATCTTTATTATTTCTCTTCTTTTGCTGGGTTTGGGGTGCTCTTGATGTTCCTTTTCTAGATTCCTTAGGTGCTCTGTTAGGTTTTGAGTTTGCACTTTTTCTAGTTTGTTGAAATACACCTGGATCACAATGAACCTTCCTCTTAGGACTGGCTTTGCTGCATCCCAGAGAGTTTGGATTGTTGTATTTTAAGTTTCATTTGTCTCCATATATTTTTAATTTCTTCTCTAATTGCCTGGTTTGCCCAATCATTCTTTAGTAGGGTGGTTTTTAACCTCCACATTTTTGGAGGTTTTCCAAACTTCTTCCTGTGATTGATTTCAAGTTTTATAGCA
>NC_043710.1:101278433-101364903 GCF_006229205.1 Suricata suricatta | reverse complement strand
GTCATGCTGAAGGTTGGTTTACATTACATCTTAGGGGAGTTTGGTATGTCTCTTGAATTTCAATGTCTTTCTCTTTCCCCAGATTGGGGAAATTTTCATGTATAATTTGGTCCAGCACCCCTTCAGAACCTTTCTCTTTTACTTCCTCTTCAGGAACTCCTATGATATGGACATTGTTCCATTTGATTGTATCACTCAGATCTCTGATTCTCCTTTCATGCTCCTGTATCAATTTCTCTCTTTTTTCTCAGCTTCTTTTTTTTCCTATAACTGTGTCTTCTAATTCACCTATTCTCCTCTCTGGCCCTTCAATCTGTGCATTGTCCACCTTTATTATGCACCTCATGTATTGCCCTTTTTTAACTCATCACATCTATTTTGAAGGTCTTTAGTCTTTGTATCAATAGCTTCTCTGCTGGCTTCCATGCTTTTTCCAAGCCCAGCAATTAATTTTATGACAATTGACCCATCAAATAAACAAGCAAACCAAAAGGGGAAAGAAAAAAATGACAGAAAAGAAAAGAAAGGGCAGGAAAAGAAAACAATAAGGTGGGGTGGGGGGACAGTAACAGCCAAAGATAAAGGACAGTTTAAGGACATAAAACCTGCATAGGGGAGGGATAAGAATGAGATCATGGGAAACATATTTGGATGGCAAGAATTAATCTAAGCACAGCAGTGCCTATATGATGGTCTTTCCCAGACTCCAGAGGGGAAAGGGAGAATAAAAGGAAAAAGGAACAGAGAAAAGAGAAAACAAGGGAAAAAAAGAAATAATAAAAATAATAAGAAAGGAAAAAAAAAAGCTCTCCAGTGTGGATTGGTGTGGCTTTGTGTAGGTGGGTTGGGTCTCAGGGGCTGTTCTCTGTGGCCGCCTTAGTGGTTGCAGGGAGAAGAATGGCGGTGCCCCAAGCCCCCCTCAGACCACGTGTTGCCAGATACTCTCTTGAGTCTGATCTCCCTGTGCCAAGGGCGGGCCAAATTGCTTTGGTTTTCTAAGCTTTGCCAGGTTTCTATGTCCTAGTCCATGCACTTTGATTCTGCTGCCCTGGTTAACATGATCTTTTGCAGGCAGGCAGCTTTCTAGTCGGGGTTGAGTAGGGGGACTTGGGAGCCAGCTTTTTCCTGGGTCCGCCTGGAGTCAGCGCTGCCGAGCCCAAGGGAGAACAGGCCCACTGAGGGGGTGAATTCCTTTCATGCCCAGTGGCTCTATATGGGATGTTTGCATCTCTCCATCTCGGGTCGAAATCTCCCTTCTCCAGAGTTCACTCTGTGAGCATTTTCAGTCTCTCCTTCTCTTCTCCTTGGCTCTCCACTGCTTTACCTGGACCCTCCACGTGCGTCCCTCCAGTGTCCTGAGCCACTTCTGCACACACGGCCCTCTGCAGCCCTGCACCAACTTCCTGGGCACTCTCTCTCCCATCTCCACTTTGGGCCTGTGCTCCCTCCCTCAGAGCCTTCGTCTCGGTCCGCACTCACTCAGGCATCCGTGAGGCTGTTATCAACAAGGAGTCTTTGCGCACACCTCCCGTTCTTAGAGATCAGGGTATTGTGGCTTTAATTCTTCTCAGTTTGATAGTTGTGGACGGGTGGAGATTACAGAGCTCCCTACTTCTCTGCCATCTTGCTGCTCCCTTTAAAAAATTTTTTTAAACATTTATTTATTTTTGAGAAGCAGAGGGAGACCAAGCATGAACAAAGGAGGGAGAGAGAGAAAAAGAGAGACAGAATCTGAAGCAGGCTCCAGGCTCTGAGCTAGTGGTCAGCACAGAGCCTAATGCAGGGCTCAAACCCACAAATCATGCAATTATGACCTGAGCCAAAGTTGGATGCTCAACTCTCTGAGCCATCCAAGTGCCCCTCATTCTGACTGTCTTTAAGATCCTTGATCTCTACAGTAATAGTCTCTGCTGTGTTCTATGGTTTTTTCAAGTCCAGCGATTAATTTTATGACTGTTGTTTTAAATTCTTGTTCAGTTATGTTGGTTATATCTGTTTTGATCAATTCTTCAGCTGTCGCTTCTTCCTGGAATTTCTTTTGAGGAGAATTCTCCCGTTTTGTCATTTTGGCTACCTTTCGGTCCCTTAGGAGTTTTAAAAGGTTGTTACGTGCTCTGCACCTGTGAGCGCTGCTGTATTACGGGAGGTCGTACCTTGTGGAGCACCTGGCCGTTTAAGATGTGTTATTTGGAGAGTGTTTTTTGCTCTCTGTTGTTATGACTTTGGTTATTTTATTTCCCTTCTTGAAGTGATGATTTGGACTCTCCACCATGTGTGCTTTGGTTTGTTCCTTGAAGTAGCCCTAAAAAGGAAATCAAATAAATAAACAGGAAACAAAAACACAGAAACACGCAAACAAACAATAACAAACCCCAAAACCATTCCAAAAGCAAAGAAACCAGAAACACCAGCCACAGATAAGGAACAGGGTAGAGGTGGTGCTGATGGGAGAGCCCGTAGACAGAGAGAAGTCAGGGGCAGGGAAAAAGAAAAAGTAAACATTGACCAGGCAGAGAGACCAAAAGGCTTAATCCAGAGAGTGAGAAAGGAAAATAAGGACGGAGGCGAGGAAAAAGAAATGAAGATAAAGTTACCCAGAGAAACTATATGGCGTGGCTATCCGAGAGGGGGAGGGGGAGGGGGAGGGGGAGGGGGGGGGGGGGGGGGGGGGGGGGGGGGGGGGGGGGGGGGGGGGGGGGGGGGAGGTTTGTAAAACACGTATCAAGGGAATGGATTGGATATGTCTATTTAAGCACACCAGTAGCCAGAGTAACCAGGCTAGAGGAGGGAAGAGATAAGCAGGAGAAAAGGGAGAATGTAGCTATATGACAGGAATTGTTCTAGAATTAATCCAGGCGATGCTGCAGTGCTGGTCCAGAGGAGGGGCCTTCTGGTTCCTCAGCCTGTGTCCCGCTCCAGTAGACACGTAATTCCCCAGCACGGAGGGGCTGGTTTGGTGTAGGCGGGTCCCGCCTCCACTGTGGGCCCCGAGGACTGATCCCTGAGGCCTCACCTTGGTGGTGGTGGGGAGAATGATGCCCCCCCCCCCGTCTGTTCGGGCATCTTCACTGTGTTGCGGGCACAGGCAGGGTGGTCTTTCTCAGTCTACCGACTTCCGGGCCCCGCTGTTTGGGGTTTAAACTCCTGCTCCATGCGCGCTGGTACTGGGGAGGCGCTTCCCTGTGCCCCCTGGTATGTGGTCCTGGCTGGTTTTGCCCTGCGCCACAGCACTTCAGGGGACGGGACCGGTTTCTCCTCTTGTGGACGGCACCCCTTACCTACCATTGACCCCAAGGTGGCTTCCTTGCTCCCCAGGTGCATGAACAGGACAGCCAGGCCCAGTCTGAAGAAAGCCCTGCAGTTAGAGATGGGATCCCTCTCTGTCCCGGTCCGAGGGTTTCTCTTGTCCAGATCGAGTCCTATGTTTCCCCAGCGGCTGTTTCTCTTCCCCTTTGTCTCTCTGCAGAACGGGATCGCGCCCCATCCTGCCCACGTGGCCCCTTTTACCTCCCCCAGTCCGCAGTCACCCACCTGTGGGCCGTTAGGTTGTCCCAAGTTTCTCTCTGGTAACAGTCTCTTTTCCTCCCAGATTCTTGGGGTTCAAAGTCCTTTGGCTTCAACCACTTTTTGTTTGATAGACGTGGGAAGTATGGATCCTCCTACTTCACCATGATCATTCCTTTCTAAAAACATATATATTTTAAACATATATTGTTTAAAACATAATATATTTTAAATTAGTGTACAAGTTGGTTGGCATACAGTGCAATAGTGATTTCAGGAGTAGATTCCAGTGACTCATCCCCTGTGTATAACACCCAGTGCTCATCCCAACAGGTGTCCTCCATACTGCCCCTTAGCCATTTAGCCCATCCCCCCCACAACCCCTCCAGCAACCCTCAGTTTGTTCCCTGTATTTAAGAGTCTCTTATGTTGTGTCCCCCTCCCTGTTTTTATATTTTTGCTTCCCTTCTCTTATGTTCATCTGTTTTGTATCTTAAATTCCACATATGAGTGAAGTCATAAGATGCTTGTCCTTCTCTGACTTACTTCACTTAGCATAATACCTTCTAGTTCCATCCACATAGTTGCAAATGGCAAGATTTCATTCTTTTTGATTGCTCAATATTATTCCACTGTGTGGTATGTATATATTTACACACACACACACACACACACACACACACATACCCCTTCTTTATCCATTTATCCTTCGATGGACATTTGGGCTCTTTCCATACTCTGGCTATTGTCTACAGCACTGCTATAAACACTGGGGTGCATGTGCCCCTTTGAAGCAGCGCACCCGTGTCCCTTGGATAAATGCCTCGCAGTGCAGTTGCTGGGTCTATTTGTAACTTTCTGAGGAATCTCCACAGTGTTTTTCAGAGTAGCTGTGCCAGTTTTCATTCCCACCAGCAGTGCAAAGAAGATAATCTTTCTCCACATTCTCGCCAACATCTGTTGTTGCCTGAGTTGTTTAGTCATTCTGATTGGTGTGAGGTGGTATCTCATTGTGGTTTTTATTCGTATTTCCCTGATGATGAGTGATGTGGAGAATTTTCCATGGGCCTCTTAGACCTCTGGGTGTCTTCTTTGGAGAAGTGTCTATTCATGGCTTTCGCTCATTTCCTCACTGGTTATTTGGGGTTTTTTGGGTGTTGAGTTAGATAAGTTCTTTATGGATTTTGGATACTAACCTTTTATCTTATATGTCATTTGCAAATATCTTCTCCCATTCCGTGGATTGTCTTTTAGTTTTACTGATTATTTCCTTTGCTATGCAGAAGCTTTTTATCCTGATGAGGTCTCAATAGTTCATTTTCTGCTTTTGTTTCCCTTGCCTCTGGAGACATGTTGAGTAAGATGTTGCTGTGGCCGAGGCCAAAGAGGTTTTGCCTGCTTTCTCCTCTAGTATTTGATGGCTTCCTGTCTTATATTTAGGTCTTTCATCCATTTGGAGTTTATTTTTGTGTATGGTGTAAGAAAGTGGTCCGTGTTCATCCTTCTGCATGTCGCTGTCCAGTTTTCCCAACACCACTTGCTGAAGAGACGGTCTTTATTCCCTTGGATATTCTTTCCTGCTTTGTCACAGATTAGTTTGCCATATGTTTGCGGGTCCATGTCTGGGTTCTCTGTTCTGTTCCATTGATCCAAGTGTCTGTTTTTGTGCCAGTACCATACTGTCTTGATGATGACAGCTTTGTAATACAGCTTGAAGTCCGGAATTGTGATGCCTGCAGCTTTGGTTTTCTTTTTCAGGATTGCTTTGGCTATTCAGGGTCTTCTGTGGTTTCATACAAATTTTAGGATTGTTTGTTCTAGTTCTGTGAAGAATGCTGGTGGTATTTTGATAGGGATTGCATTGAACATGTACATTGCTTTGGGTAGTATTGACGGTGATCATTACTTTGAACTCTTTATTGGGAATATTGCTTATCTCTGTTTTGTTTAGTTCTTTCTCTGAAGTTTTTGTCTTATTCTTTTCGACATATTCCTTTGTCTCCTCACTTTGACTTTGTGTTTGTTTCTGTGCATTAGGTGGAACAGCTCCTCTCAGTCTTTTATGTAGGAACATCTCCTGTGTAGACTGTGTGTGCCTGGGGGGGGTTGGGGGGGCTGATGAAAGCCCTCACAGGCATGGGTCAGGGGAGCAGGAGGTGGGACCACTGTGGTGGGAAACCTGGACTTGAGCAGGTGTGGGTGTGGGGCCTGCATTGGGCCCCGAGGCTGGGCGTGGGGCAGGCTGGCCTGGGCACTAGGACCTTGGTATCCGAGTGGAGGGGAACATGAACTGTTGCACCCATCAACTGCCCTGACCCTGGAGCCCCAACGGCCTCTTACCATTTGGCAGATGGTCAACAGCTGGTTCCTTTTAAACTAGCTTTTCTGGGGGGCGCCCGGGTGGCTCAGTCGGTCCGTCCCACACTTGATTTCAGCTCAGCTCATGATCTCAAGTTTCATGAGATTGAGCCCCTAGTCAGGCTCTGTGTTGATAGTGCAGAGCCTGGTTGGGATTCTCTCTCTCCCCCTCTCTCTTTGCCCCTTCCAAATTCACTCTCTCTCTCTCTCTCAAAAATAAATTAAAAAAACATTTAAGAAAATGTAAAAAAATGATTAGAAAAAATAAACTGTTGTGGTAGAGTCCGCCTCCCTAAGGAAAGTGGTGAGGAAAATACCTATGAAAATAAGGGAAGGCAACGTGGCTATCTGAGTGAACGTGACAGTCCTCATCACTCTATGTGTCTGAACGTGACCTTCCTTATGACCCTGTAACAGACCACCCAATCAGACTGTATGTCTCTATGTTGCCATGTAGAGAAGACAAAGAAGTAGAAAATTTATAAAAGGCAACCCCTCACTGTGCTGGCCTCAGTTTTTGGGGTAAAAACACACTGAGCCCATCGCAGTGACTGAAGCTGCTTCCTGGACAGAAAGGCCTTGATGTCCTGTCCCTGTGGGCAAGAACCCTGCTACACGTAGTGGGTTTGTTTTGTTTTGTTTTTTGTTTTTGTCTTTTCCCCCCACAGGGCAGACAGATCTGCTCCGGGTCCTTTGGTCTTGCTACAGTTTGCAGCACCAGCGTGGGGTTCGTTTCTCCCACTTTTCTGTCTGTGGCCCGTTTGTCCTGTGTCTGAACAGCAGCAGCTGCCCTCAGCCCTCAGTTCTGCAGGAGGATCGCTCTGTTTCCAGGTGGCGATTTGGGGAAGATTGGGTGTGTCCACAAGGGAGGTGGGTGCAGGGTCCTCTAAGCGCCATCTTGGGCCCTCCCTCTTGGGAGTTACAGTTTTATAGCTGCTGGTCAAGAAGGCTTCGCTGAGAAGGTGACACTTGAGGAAAGAGCTGAAGTGAGGGAAGGGACTGGGAGGGATAACGGCAGGGGGAGAGAACGCCCCTCGAGGGGAGGAGGGGGCACAGTTGTTGTGAAGTGGCCAGGGGTACGGGGCTGGATTTCAACAGAGAAACATGGTCTCCCGAGGGTGGCAATGGTGCCGGCCGGTGGCCGTGGGGCGTGTGGGGGAGCCAGGGAACAGTGCAGGTGACAGAGGTGTCGGAAGACGCTCTGCTGGGAACACTGCTGGTGGGGCAGCCTCCGCCCTCGCCGGGAGGTGGGGAAGCTGCTCCGCGGCAGGTGCAGCGGCAGGTGCAGCGGCAGGTGCAGCGGCAGGTGCAGCGGCAGGTGCAGCGGCAGGAGCGGGGAGGGGAGCCCTCGGCCATGCTCGGGGACAGGCTGTGGTCCAGCTTTCCTGGCGCGCGCAATGGCGAGGACCGAAGGCCCAGGCGAGCCGCACATCTGGCCTCCAGCTCCGCAGCCGATGGCTTTCACGTGGAGCAGGGGAGTGGGGCCTGGCGGTGACGTGTTGTATCCGGATCGGCAACCGAGGGTTTTCTGAATGGGACAGACCGACCTTTGTCACGATTCTGAGAGAATATTCTGGTTGTTCTGTGGACAGTGGGGCTGGCCGGGGCAAAAGGAGGGTTGGGATGATGTCTGCCAGCGGGCTGCCCCGGGGCTGGGGCAGTGGCCCGGCTGGTGCTCTGTGACAGGCACAAGATTTTAACGTGTCCGGGATGGCCAGGTGGCGAAGCATCCCCCAACTGGAAGTCGGGTTTCATCTGATGTCAGAGGTGTGTCCCTAGAGGGCCCCTCTTCCGCCAGCTGCATTGGTCTCCTTTGCACGCTCGCGGGGAGGGACCAGCAGGCGGTGCTAGATTTACCCACCTCCTCAAAGTTGCATTCTGCCCCTTAGATGTTGTCAAAGAATCTCCAGACTTTTTAGTGGCCCCTGTAGTCCCTATTTGCAGGGACCCCACAGCCGCGTTGTCAAGGCAGCTCAGCAGTGGGGCCGCGCAGGAGCGCGTGATCTTTCAAGGCCCCAATTCTGAGCTTCTCAATGGGGGCATCTGCAGTCTGGCCTCAGTGGGACTCCCTGCTTGCCCCTCCCCCCATGCACTTTAATAACTTAGCCACTGTAAGCCCCTGTCCTCGGAGGGTGCTCTGTCACACCCCTTGCCTCTGTGCGTGGTTTCTTCTGACTTTTAGGCTCTCTGCTCCCATATAGCAGTCCCCCTCTGGGACCCAGGCTCACGGTACTTTCTCTGTGAAAATGGCCTTCTGCCCAGAGCTCTGTCACTGGTTGCAAGCATCCTGCATTGGTTCCCTTGTTCCCTTTGGACTCTGACCTCCTCAAGGTCCTCGCTCGTTGTCTCCGTGTATTTCTTCTTCAGCACCTCCTCAGCAGCAGCTCATTTGGCAGTTGACGACCGACTGACTGAATCAGAGAGTCAAAGAGAAAAGGGGAACCTGATGCACCCCTGCTCTCCTAGCACCCCTGTTTTGGTCAGAGGGCGAGAGCGAGCTGACAGCTCCTCTGAAGCAGCACCAGGACCCAACAGAGGTCTCCGCAGAGGTCCGCCCTGGAAGGGCTCGGGCCTCTTGTCGCAGAGGCCGGACAGAGCTGGAGGGCGAGGTCCGCGTTTATGCAGCCGGGCGTCTGTTTGGGTGGGCGAGGCCGAGATGCAGGTGCAGGAAGCGGGGGGAGGGGGGGCCTGAGAGTGTGGCTGTGCACACAGTGGGTGAGGCAGAGGTCCAGAGTCTATCACGGCTGCAGGGGCGGGTGGCAGAGGTGACAGGGACCCAGTGGGCTCCACATATTGTAATGAGGCATCTGTCTTGTCACGCAGGCCGTGTGTGTGTGTGTGTGTGTGTGTGTGTGTGTGTGTGTGTGTGAGTGTGTGAGAGGAGCTGGAGATGGGCGGCTGAAGGCTTCTAGGAAGCGTGTCGTTAGAAGGTTAGCTCCAGCCATAGAGTGTAAAGAAGCGGGGTTGATGGAGGCCGGTAGGTGGTGGTTCCCAGAGGCCCGAGGCCCAGCAGAGGGTGGGCAGGAGGTGGTGAACCCGACATCCAGTAATCGGGCTGCATGGAGGGCTTGGGAGCCGCCATGAGTAGTGTGATGGGAGGGAAGGAAAAGGTGGGGGGCGAGGCGCCATCTCCGGGCCAGACATGGAACTCCTGTCTTTCAGCGCTGTTTTGTCCCGGGTTCTGGTGCTGGACGTCCTGCATGGCTGTTTTATTACACGGGCGCTCCTGGAAGCTTGGTAACAATATTCCTCTTTTTCAACAGAGGACATGGCTGAACTTCACCATAAAAGACTTACCTGCCCAAGGTCGTCCGGGAGGTGATGGGGCATCAGGTCTGGCTGCAAAGTTCATGCCCGTCCCATTGTATCCGGGCACCTTCCCGCCCCCCAGTAGGAGTGAGCCCTGCTGTGCTCTAGGCCAGAGAGGAGTCGGACGCTTGCCAGACCCTTGGTCACGGGTTGGAGGTGGGAAAACACAGAATTCACCCACAGGAGCTTCTGGTTCCCTCCACCCACCTCTCCCTGGGTTACTTTCCTCCTTTGCCCAACTGTCGCTTTGCACGGCAGTCTTCTCCCAACCAGAAAGAGCAATGTTGGGATGTGTGCTGTCCTCTGGGACAGCGGGCCTCAGGAACGCCGGGGCTCGGAGGGTCGTGCGTTCAGAGTCACCGGGTGGTGGCCGGGGTGGCCGTGGACCCCGACCCGAGGCCGACGGCGGGGAAGTCATGCTTGCCCCTCCGGGCTGGCAGAGAAGGCTCGAAGGCAGTCTGGCCATGCTGCTGCCTATTGCGGTGGAGAAACAGCCCTGAAGACGGCCAGTTAGGACATACACCCGCCCCCCGCTCCCTAGGAGCCGAGGAAGCCAGCTGTGACCTCTGTCCCCTATTCTGCTGGGGCCTCCAGAGCCTGTCTGCCCAGTCCTTGAGGCACATAGATTTTTGCAACATCCCTAAATCTTGTGGCTGGATTCACACGTTCACTTTGCCACCCCTTAAATGCTTGGTGTTTCCTGCTACCCATCTGGAAACTGGCATCAGAAGCCTGTATATTAAATTCCTGTTAGATGGATCAGGGTCTTCCAAGGCCAGCTGCCACCCTCCTCTTTCCCCACCCCCATGACCACTGCCATCTGGTGAGCTCAGTGTCACCAGGCAACCTCTGGCTGGGGAGGGTCAGGGCAGAGCTGAGACTCCAGACCAAGCTGGATGACTGGGAACCAGGGAGAGATGGGCCGGGGTGGGGCTGGGGAGGGTGGTGGTGAGGTCAAGGGCCTGATGGAGGCAGTGAGATTTTTAAGAACCTGGAACTGGTGGACCTTCACTGAACTGCCCTGGGCACTGGTGGCCCCCAGTCCTGTTCAGGCCCCCTCCCACGGCTGTCCGCCTCCACGTGGGCACATCCCCCGTGAAGCTGAGCTTGGACTAGACATGCATGTGCTCTGGTCCTCACCTGAGAGAGTCAGAATTCGTGGCATTTTAACATTCACTGCGTTCGCCACTTGCAGCGTGCTGGGTCCCAGTCCTGTTAATGTGGTGACATCCCTAGCAAACCTGTAAATCTCCGGAGCGTAGGGAATCACTTCCTTTGGAGTTAAAGTTGTATTTTCCTAAACCTTTTCGTGTGCACGTTCAAAACAGTTATTCAAGGGGAATGATAATTCCGTCTTTGGCAAGTGGGTTGGGGAGAGTACAGAAGGCTGGGCGTGGAAGAGCCTGTGCCCTGGGACTCCAGTGTTTGGTGAGGGGCGGCCGGGATGCACACTTGCCAGCAAGGCGAATGGTGACAAGAGGGGTGAGGGCAGGGTATTGGGCGAGTGGGACGTGCACATAAACGCCGTTGTTTCCTGTGCTTTGAGTGTTCGGTCCCTCCTGGAGCTGTCCCGGGGAGCCGCGGGCACCGTGGGGGCCCGCCTGACGAAACTCGGCTGGCTCTAAGCTCATGCTGAATTTGTGCAGATACAGGCCTGGGAACTGCAAATGGCAGCTGCTTCGCGGGAAAGGGGTTGCAGCCGACCCTGTAGGGTGAGAGTCGGAAAGCTAAGTGGGGGCTTGGCGGGAGCCCCCGAGGGCCCTGTGCGGGGCTGGAGCCGCGAGCCTGAATGGACTGCCGTTACTCTCTAGGGCCACGGGGGGCGCTGCTCCGCCGGCTGGGTCCGGCTGGCGTGGGTCCCGGCCCAGGACACGCTTCCCAGGCCTGCAGTCAGCACAGGCTCAGGACAGGCGGATCGCTGGCTGTTCCTTCCCGCCAACAGCCTATTTGCGCCTGGGAGCACAGAAACCAGAGTTCTGAGTCCTGTTTCTCCTAGTCTTCCCCTGCCCCTGGTGAAGTCAGAGCACGGCGTTCATTCCCGAACATTGGGCCAGCAGCCCACGCCAAGTCTTGCGGCACAGCAAAGAGAAAAAAGCATTTTTGAAAGCAGAAGGATTTGCCTTTGAGCAAGGGTTTGAACCTTTCTGCTGCTTCATTCTCTCATTTCTAAAAAGGGATAATGCCTCTTGCACAGGACTGTGGTTTCATTAGTCCGAACCCTCAGACTTGAGGGGTCTGCCCGCCAGCCCTCTCTGGATTTGAGAGGAGCGGTTGTAAACGAGGAGGAAGTGCTCAAAGAGAAAAAACAGTCACCCAATTTCATCTGCCGTGGTTCCAGAAAAGTGCACGGTCTCCCTGAGACAGGCAGCACATGCTGGACTGGCTCTGGCGTTTGCCACTGGGGGGTGGGCTGAGCGGCACCTCCGGGGAAAGTGGAACAGGGGCTGTGGGGCAGTAATGCCATCTTTGACCTACTGAGCTGTGAGCTTCTGGAAGTGCCTTTTCTTTTTAAAATAATTTTTGTTACACGATTTACATACTTATTCTGATATACAGAAAACTCTTAAGCCAAGAAGGGCCTAAAATGGGGTTGCATGGAAATAGGGTGCCAAGACCTCCTTAAACAGGTTGAACTGTCATTCCTGGAAGGGACCCTGCCGCTGAAACCATCACACCAGAGATGCTTGTTAGCACTGAAACTCTTTCACAACTTAGCCCTATAGATAGGAAGGCTCTGGGGGGGACATCTGGAAAGGGCTGTGTATTTAAATACCTGACATTTAGGTAACAGTGAAGTGTGAGCTCAGGCCTGGGTCTAGCTCCGCCCTCACAACCCCGGCAGAGGAGGTGGGGGGTCCCTCTAGTAAGGTGCCATCTCCGCAGGGTGTGCGGCGGGGCTCAGCCTCCAGGGGCCGTCCTCTTAATGGCCAGAATGATAGGTGCACAGGGACAAATGGATTTTTTCAAAGGTTACTTTAAAAGTCTGAAAGCCTTAAAAAATGCTTCCAGAAGTCTTGAAAAACACTAAATGAACATCACTGATTCTGAGCCAGCATCTGAGGTTGAGGCACAAACGCTGATATACACATTTAACCAGTGAGAGACCCGGGGAGAGTTATCTTGTTCTGAGTAAACTCACCATTCTAGTTGATTCCAGTTGCTGTTTCCTTCCCCCACATTACTTGATTCATCAAGGTGTATGAATCCTTTGTGGACCAAGAAACGAGGTGGGGGAGGCATAAACTAGCAGTGGCCCACAGGGGAGTCTCATCGGATACCCCACCGAAGACTATCAGTCCGACATCTCCTAATACCCACTTGGAATATGCTGCATTCTCTGCCAATTATAGCTGAATATCAGAGTGAAGTCGGCTGATGGAGATGAAGTACAGTACCTAAATCCATTGGCAATCACACACACACACACACACACACACACACACACACACACACACACACACACACACACACACACACACACACACACACACACCTGAAAAACAAGAGAAAAAAACCTTACCTGATCTGGAAAGAACAGTTTCTTAGACACTGACAGAGAACATGAATATGCTAAAATCACGAAGATCATTATACCATTTTGGGTTTGTGACCACATGTGAAATGGGAGGATTTGCAATTCCCAGCAGGTCCCAAAATAAGGGAAGTGAAGCTCCTTAGAGCAGGCACTGCTGGGGGACGGAGACCGGTCCAGGCAGGGACAGATGCAGCAAACATGTGTACCCTGAAGCCGTCATCGGGCCACAAGAGATGATGTGGAAAGCCAGAAATAGGTGAGGCTGGCGATACCCTAGATGGGTAATTATGAGAATGGTAAGGAAGGCTGACTAGTTGGCCTTGAATTCCAATTTTCATATGAACTCATGATGGCTCTACCACGTGGAGAAGGGGCTTGTGCGTGTCCTGTGGGGGCCCGTGACCACCCACTGAGTGCCGGCAGGTCATAGGAGGAGAGAAAGATGCTGGTAATTATTTAGCATTTGTGCTGCTGCAGGAGGTCTGTTTCCTCGTGAAACAAAAACAAACCACCATGGAAAAAAGGAACTTTTTAATTTTTTTTTCAGTGGCAGAATCACATAGCTGTTTTGATAGGAATTTCCAGTAGGTCTAAAATACTGCTTTTTTTTGGAGTTGTAAAAATTCTAATACAGAAACACACAGAGCAGACATAGGATAAATAGAATCACATCAGTTTGTCCAATGGTTGTTCTAAACATCCTTGAAGAAAATTCTGAAGGACCGAATGGGGGTTCCTGTGGGCACGCCGCCGCGGTTCGGGGAGAAGCCGCCTCCCAGGAGGGGCCGCGAGGAGCCTGTGGCCACGCACGGCGCTGTGCTCACATCCTGAGCAGGCCGGCAGGCTCGTGGTATCCGGTTTGGGCTGGGAAACACAGACTTTAAAAAAGTCTAACACATAAACCGCTTACAAACAAGCCACTGCTTTTCACGGTCTTTTTCCCTAGAGACAGAAGCTGCTTTAAGAGAGGGGCCAAAAGCTTTAAGGGACAGCACACCATTGGTTATTCATCCGAAATACCTAGAGAGACAAGTGGCAGATTTGGTTTATGGTTGAAAAGTGGAATTTTCCAACTTTTATAAAACTAATTTAAGACCTGCACTGGCTCTTCCGAAAATTTTTGACTGCGGAATGGTCAAAACCTTAAACTGTTTTTCAATCTTAAAGGCTGCGGACCTTAGGGGCAAAGCGACTCCTACCACATGACAGTGTTAATGTGACGGGAGCGATGGCATTAAAGGGGGAAAAGTGACCGTTTCCAACAGTAAATGCTGTCCCAGGCTAGAGTCTATTCCAATTTTAAAATCCGGTGTAACTCAAGTGGATGGGAATGTTCAAAACTATTTAATGTTCCTGGGGAAGGGCGTGAAGACGTGACCAGCACTGGTAAAGCGCTGTGAGTGAACGTGCCCCACGGTGTGTAGTGCCGATGAATTTAAACCCACACGTGACCATGTTCAGAATATTCAGCGAGGACAGTCCTGAGGTGTCTCAAGAATCTACACTAAAGATCTGGACAGAGGAAGCAGGGATACACTTGGTTCTGTATAAAGAAAGCCACAATACAGCCAATGCACTCACGTTATTGCTACAGTTACACTAGTCACAATTGCAAGTCTTACAGAATAAAGCTATAGTACGTGAAATTACAATATGTTGATCTTTTTTAAAACCACTTATAAAGAAGGGCATATCTGTCATTTTTTTTTTTTTAGAAGTTGAAAACCCAGAAAGATGTAACGGATAAATGCAGTCTTTAAAGTATTTTGTGGCTAATGACATGCTAAATTTCAAATAACAACAGAATTTTTGGTCCGTAAGGCCCTTAAAACCGAAAATGTAGGCAAGGTGTTCCCATTTCTTAATAGAAATACGAAGTTCATGAAAAAAATTCAATGCTTAGTAAAACATCTGTTGACCGAATGCTCTGTGTGTGTGGTTAAACATTACGAAACGTCTCTAACATGTAATGAGTGTGGCTGAATAAACAAGTAAGTTAAGATGCTTTAATAGGAGGGACTCACAATCTTCTTCTGAAGACCATCAATAGCATCAACTGAAATACGGTTCTCACTTCTTAGGTTAACCTGCTTCAGAGCTCACTGCTTCACATGCCTGTTTTTCTCCCTCTAGGACAGAGATGAGTGGACTGGCCGGCCACCGGGTCTCTAAGTCAAGTTCTATTGCTGCCCGGCCACACGGCTCATGGATGTTCCTGCCCGTGGCTGCTGTCATGCTCTAAGTGCAGAGGTAAGCAGTTGATAGAGCACGTGTGATTCTCAAAGCCTGAATCAGTGACTGATCCTTTACAGAAAAGCCTGTCCACCTCTGTCCTAGGGAGTTTCCCGGACCAATTGCAAAAAACGCATGTTTCCTTACTTTTATTAACTCTGCTTACTCTCATGTGCGTGTGCAGTTCATGTATATCATACTCCAGGCGACTGGCTGGTGTATACCTAGGAAGCTCATCTTATAAGAAGGAAGTTGGATAGCAAAAATGAGAACGAAAACCAAATACACCTTAGGGTCAGTGCCCTTACCTTGGGGGAAAACAGCTAGAGAGTTTTCGGCACACACACCCCTCCCGGTCAGGAGGCAGCCTCTAGCCTATCACACACTAACAGCTACAATGTCATCAAAGGATATTTGTTTTATAAATATATTACTGTCCATATACATAGATACATCCATAAAAGACATGTTAAATAATTATCTGTATAATCAATACTACTTTAAAGTTGTTTTTTGTTTTAAAATTACACATTCTATTAAAATTATCAAAATAACTCTTTAAAAATACCAGGAATAAAACCATTGATGAGTTGCTTTCCATTCAAGTGGTTCTAAATCTTATCATTGGTCGGCCAGACTCCAGGCTTGGTCATCTGCAACTCGGAGAAAGAGAGCTCAGCGAAGGGAACGTTAGCCCCTGAAGGCGGACACCCTCCTGCGTTTACTACTTCATGACAAATAGGTATGCATGTATGTATATGTACATATAAAACTGCTCTTATTAGTTCTATTACATATTCTCATAAAGGAAATTTCATAAAAGCACAAAGTTCAAGTTTCTACCAGTATCAAACATTTTATACTGGTGTGCATTTCTTTCAAATATTGAGGTCAATGACAAACTCTATCAGGATACAGAGATCATACAGAGACTGAAAACTTAGGTTATCACGTGCAAGAAAGGAGGAAACGCTGACGGCCAGTACCTGGCCAGCCGGATGCTACTCCCTCTGTCCCGAGACAGAGACAAGGAACCGGCTAGTTACTGTGCAAAGTACAGTCAATTGTCTGTCATTCAGGGCAGAATATTCCAGTCTGAATTCATTCTCGTCTCTCAGCTGACCGCTTGGAGCAGTTTTCCTACTTACCTCCCTCCCTTTCCAGTTATTTATTAGCAAGTCTGGTGAAAGACAGGATAAAGGTGAAAGTTTTGGCAACAGTGAAGGTTCGGGACCAGCTACACACTTCAATTAATGATGGACCTTTTACTTATTGCTTTAGATAATTAAGAATTCGCTGTATCTAAAGTCTGCCAACCATCTCCTTCTTAACCTCTGAAAGCAACATGGGTGGTGAAAAGACATGAGAGAGGGGGACGAGCCGTCCTCGTGACCTAAGAAAATTGCTATTTCGTAACTCACAGTGAATTATACCGAAGAATTTCAGTGTGAGTAGGTCAGAGCTCTTCAGGACAGGCCGGGACAGGCCACACTATTTTGCCTCCGTCTAGAAGCCAGGAAGCAGTGACAGACAGCTACACACACGGGCAGGTCACACGAGAAGTAGGACATTTCACCAAAGGCCTCATTTAAATAAATGTAGTAAAGTTTGGCAGAACCTTCAGATAAGGGAAATGCTAAACCTAAGAAAATGGAAGCAAAACCTAGAATTTAAAAATGATTTCACACTTAAAAAAAAAAAACAACAAAACGCTCAGAACAGGACCACTGTGAAAGGTACTCCACGCTGGTGACCGCAGCCGTGGCGCTCATGTAGCCTCTGCACTGAAACTCGGACAGAGTCCCACTCAGACTCCACGCAGAAGGGTCGGCGTGGCGCCGCCCGCACTGTTTCCGGGCACAGACGGGGGCCACGCTGACCCCAAAAACAACAGCAATAATTGTGTAGAACACCACTTTCCTGAATTAAGTTTGCTGAACACGGTTCAGATTATTGGATATGTCAATATGCACAATGCCTTTTAGAAGCATTTACTGTGTACCCAAATCCTACTTCATGCGACACACGGTGTCACACAAGTAGTGAAAATGTTATCCTAGTCAAAGGTGCTTGGACATTATTTTCAGGCAGCATTTTACCTTTATTTTTTTAAGTTCTCACTAGGTAAGTTTTAGGAGAAAGAAAATGCCAATAAATGTATTTAATAGATTTTAATGTATTATATAAAACTAACACAGACACTTTTATTTACCTAAATTGTTACTTTTTATGCTCTACCCTATTCTAGACCTCAATTTTACTTTAAAATTTTGTTTTTAAATAAGGGATAAAATGTTGCCCAAAAGTCTAATCATAGTTACACATTTGTGTTTTCACTAGATCTACAAATCAAAATAGTTCTTAGAGTTAAAAAGATACAATTTGTATCAACAGTAAAAGGTACGTTCTGGCTTTTCAGGGCCTTACTTCAAACTGCAGCGTGTAGGACGGTCAGAATAACCGGGGCCTCGAGGCAGACGACAGACAGAGCCGAGGAGTCTGTCACACCAGACACAAGTCAAAGCCTGGACACCACAGTGAGGCCCTCCCAACCACAGCGCCGTCTGCCGCCCCCTGCGACGTCCATCTTCACAGGACAAAAATGAATTCGCATCGAGCAAAACCCATGACTTTGAAACCAGAAATATCCCTTACTAATACTAGAACAGACTTTAGTCTGTAGCTAAAACTACACTATTTGTGGCAAGAATCTGGCCTTAATAATATAACAGCCCCCACCCCCCCAAAAAAACTACCTTCAGGAAAATGGGAAATATACACTATCTTACAAACGTCTGAAGTTACCACTGCCGAGCACACCTCCCCGCTTCCCTCTAGTGCAGTGCTGGTCAGCTTTGCATACCCTCAACGCACAACCCCCCTCAGGCCAGCCTTGATAAATAGCAGGAAAGCTAATGAGTATATTAAATATAAAAGTTGCATTGAGAATAATTAGATTCATTAAAAACAGGCAAGTATTGTGAAAGGGTTATTTTATCCAGTCTTGTTGTGCCCCCGAAACGAAAAGATGAATACATTAAAAACACCGGTTACGGAGAAGCTGGGAATTCAATTCCATTTCCACCGTCTAGAAGCACATCACGGCTGGGTAACAGAGCTCTACGCTGGAGCACCCACGGCTCTTTGCCTTATTCCGTATGAAAAAGAAATAAAATGGAAACCATTTTTTCCCATTGATTGCATCTGCTTTCCTTTAAATCAACCATCTTAACTCATTACTTAACAGGGGAAAAAAAATCCAAACAAAAATAAAACAAAGTGCCATATTGTCAATCATTCTAATATATAGACGGTTACCCATTTCAATGTTAACTGGTAACTTCCATTTTGTTTAAAATAGAAAGTCAGTGTGATAGTATATCTTGGTTTCTATAAATAATGATTATAGCACAAAGAAGCCCACTTTCCCCAAATAAAAATAACTTAAAAAGCTGTAAAAGATTCCAATTAAGCTTGGCTTGAAAAAATAGTTGGCTAGGGTCTAGTCAAATGTTCAACGTTCGGAAGGTATTGTAATTGCTCGCAATTGATAGACAAACACCAAGTTAAGAAAACACGAAACAAGGATAAAAAGTGCTGCATATAAACCCCTGATGCACCAAAGAGGAATATCAAAGATCACAGAGACATCTAATAAACCAAACTGGAGAAATTTCCAGCCAAGGATATAGCTTTAAAAAGGAAATGTTAAAAAAAAACAGAAAAACAAAAAACCGACGACGAAGACGACAACGTTTCCACGTAAAGCAATCCCGTGATACGTCCACTACGTGGGGACCACACGTACAGATTCCATGATACAGTACTTCACAGAAATGGATACTATAGAACCTCCTTGCCCAGAAGGAGATCACATGTGCTATTGTAGCAAACCTCCCTCAGCCTTTGAGCTGAACGAAAAACGACTCCACACCTCGAAGATGCATCGTCCCTCAGTAACCCAGCTGGGACTTCTCCACCAGAATGGCCGCCGCCAGCTGCTGGGCGTCTGTCACGTGAGGGTTCCTTTTCATGACCGTCCTCACGAGCTCGGGCGGGAAGATGTTGCACAGGTTGACGTAGATCTTCTCCCGGCTGTCCTGGTACCTCGGGGGGTCCGGGGGCGGCCCGCAGTAGGGCACGCGCCAGGCGGGCTCCTGCTGCTCGGGGAGGCTCTGGAAGGTGAACTGCTCGTAGCAGGGCTGCGTGGAGCTGTCGGGCAAGGAGTAGGTCTGCCGGTAGCCGTAGGCGTCCACGCCGTACCCCGGCCTCTCCCAGCCCCCCAGCCCCTCCTGGAGCGAGTAAGGCTTCCTCTGCCGGGAGGGCGAGCTGTCGTAGAGCCGCGAGTCGGAGATGCTGTCTAGCCGGGTGGCCACCAGGGCGCGCCCCAGGTGCGGGGCCTTGGAGTGGGCGGAGCCGGGCGGGGACGGGTAGTCGCCGGGACAGCTGGCGCGGGCGCCCACGGCGGGGTGCTGCAGGTGCACGGCCAGGTGCGGGAGCGGCGGCTTGGGGTGGTACTTTGGTTCTTCGTGGCCGTAGCTCTGCACTCTGGCCACGGGGTCGTGGAAGTTCTGCAGGAAGGGCTGGGAATTAAGGCGGCTGTGCGCGTGCACGTGCTGACACTTCAAGTTCTCCTCCAGCTGCGGGTCGGGAGAACTGACGTACGACCGGTCGCTGTAGCCCACGTACGAGTCGCTGCTCCCGCAGCTCACGCTGCCTTCGCTGCTGCCGTCGGAGGCCACGGAGCTCACCCTGTAGTCCGTGTCCAAGGAGAAACGCCGCTCGGGGCTGCGCGGGCCGGACAGGCTCAGGTTCGAGTAGGCGTTCAGCATGGAGTAGTACCCGATGTCCACCGGCGAGTCGCATTTGGGGTACTGGTCGTAAGGCATGGGCGCGCCGTGATTTTTGGTTGCCATCAGCATCGGAGGATACTGCCCCTGTGGTCTTGGATCCTGAGGTGGGAAGTGAACTCCGGATGGAAGGCCATTGCTTAGAGACGCAGTGCTTTGGGGTTTTGCGGTCGAAGTCGCCGGGATGCTAACTAAAGAAGGTACAGACCTGGTTTCCAATTTGTTTTTGGTGGGCAGCTTTTCCTCGAGGTCTTGGTAGACTTGAGTCCTTATGCTGGGGTCCGACTGCCTCTTGGGAGCGCCGCGCTTGACGTCCGAGGCACTGTCTGCTTTCGTGGTGCAGGGGACGCTGTTGCTCTTCACCAGCCCGCCCTCGTTGGCGGTTTTGGCCGCGGTGTTTCTGGACATGGCCCGGAGCTCGTCGGCCACTGACCGCTGCGGCTGACTGCCCCTCTCGGGGTGGTAGTACTTGCACTTGTGGCCGTACGTGCACTTCTTCCCTGCGGAGAGGCAAGCTCGTGAGGCAAAGGGGCACAGCGCCTGTCCCCGCTGCGCGTGGCACTGCTGTTGGGGCTGTGAAAGACGCGGGGGGGGTGGGGTGGGGGGGGGGCTTGGCATTGACCCTCTGCTCCCTACTTGTGGGAAGGGCCGCCTTCCAGTGGTCCTCACCTCAGTGCCATCGAGTCACCCCCAGAGGCCCCAACTCCCACGTGCCCATGCTCCTCCTGGTAAGGCTTCCTGATAAGGTGGGCATGGGGCATGGGGGGAAGAGCAAAACGGGCTGCCCTGCCTGCGGGGGGGGGGGGGGCAGCTCTGCCTTCTTACCTGCCCGACCACTAACTCCACGGAGCATTAGCTGAGTTTTTGGAACCACGTTTTAACTCTGGGAAGTGCATCTGCACCAAGCCCAAAAGGTCAAATAATGACTTTTTCAGCGCTAAGGCTTTCCTTAAATTTAATTACAATTCAAAGAACCACCTATGATGCCAGGTGAAATTTAAAATATTTTTATTAACAGGAGTTTCATGACTTATTGTGCTCTAAAGGCATATATTAGGGCACTTGAGCAGTTCAGTCAGTTAAACGTCTTGACTCTTGATTTTGGTCCAGGTCACGATCTCATGGTTGGTGAGATTGAGCCACGAACAGGGCTCTGCACTCACAGCTGGAGCCTGCTTGGGATTCTCGCTCTCTCCCTCTCTCCCTGCCCCTTTCCCTTTCCCTCTCATGCTCAGTATCTCTCTCAAGAAATTAAATAAATCAACTTTTAAAAAAGGCATAAATTAAATACTTATGAAGAGAGTTACCATATGGACAAGGCTGTTTTTTGTGTTCAGGAACAATAGGTTTCTTCCTCAGAAAATTATCCAGGCTCGGGCCGTGTCTGCCGAGGGGGTCATCAGGGGGCATGAACCTGTCAAGGACAGAACACAAGATGACACCTAAATAAGAGGCTGATAATTGAATTCTGAAGACAGAAGGTTGAGATGGATTCACTCAAAGGTATTTACAAAAAAATTTTTTTTAATCTTTAATATAATTTGTTGTCAAGTTGGCTAACATATAGTGTGTACAGTGTGTTCTTGGCTTTGGGGGTAGATTCCCGTGATTCATCGCTTAGAATCAAGTATTTTGACCCCAAGTTTATGGGATAAAAAACTCAGTACACAAAGCTTTCTTAGAACAAAATTTTGTCGAGCCAAAATTTTTGTCTTAATTCAAGTAAGTTTGGAGCCTTGCATATTCTCAATAATTCTTTGTTCCTGTTAGTCTTGGGATTTTGTAAGGGCTTCATGACCCTCGCTCTGGTGCAGTAGTAAGAGGGGCAGGGAGAGGAGGGAACGACTCGAAGATGGGACACCCCCACCCTGGCCCGTTCCAGTGACAGTGAGCCCTTGAGGTATCAGCTCCATTTTGCAGGGTGATACACTTTCCTAATATAATTTTGTGCCTTGTTGTCTTAACAAATAGCCCTCGTAATCATAATACCAGAGGGCTGGAGAATATTCCACGAAATGGAATATGCCAGCGACCTAACTGGTTTCTCTACTGTACCTTCAAGTGGCCTCTCAATTGCTGCATTTATAAGTAAGACAGAAAGGAGCATCTCCGGTCTTTTGTCCCCAGTGCCTAGATTCCAAGGAATGAGATGACCAGCCTGAGGGGGTGTATGCATTTTCAAGGCTCCTGCTAAACCAAACTATCAGTTTCACTACATCTTCCACAGCATAAAGCACGTGAAAAACATTTTTGTCAATCAAATGGGCAAAATGTTCTTGGTAGACTTAGTTTGCATTTTTGATTATCGACAGGTGAGCTTTCCCCACATATCTGTTAATATTTCTCAGACCTGCTTTCATGTCATCTGTCCAATCATGCACTTAAAGTATTCAGAAATATTTAAGCTATCAACGCTGGAAGTAGACTTTGGAAGGCAGTGTTTGGGGGTCAACATGTTCAAAATCTGCCATCTCGGAAGTTGGGAACTGTCCCCGCCAGTGATGACAGACTCGCTCTGCCGTGTCTTGCAGGGCAGGGCCTGTCGCTCCCCCGCGGCCTCTGGAGGCACGACTCCGCAGTTTTCCTGACTCCCCCGGAGGGTGGCGGGGGGGGGGGGACATCAGTGGCGGGGAGGCACGTGGCACACGGCAGGGGCTCCCGGAGCGGTGCCAGGGGCGGCGTGGCGCCCGGGAAGCGAAGGGTCTGGCTTACTTGTCGTTGACAAACGAGTACATCAACAACCGCTCGTCGATGAACTTCTTCCACTCGGGTTTCTCGTTGGCCAGGTCCCTGTAGTTGTCATTGGACACGATGATCCCGTCCGACTCGAAAGCCAGCTTCACGATGAACCTGTCGTCGTAGCACACCACTCGCCTTCCCTGCACGCGCCGCGACGGCGTGAACACCAGGATCTTCTCCTTCTCCAGCCGGCGCAGGATCTCCTGATCTGCAGGGGCGGGCGGGGCGGGGCGCCGGGCGTCAGCAGGACGCCTCGCCACGCGCCGCCCCCACGCGCCGCAGCGGTCAACAGCAAGTGGGTGCGTGCAACCATTTAACTAGGGAGTATAATCTGCACTGTGTGGACAGAACCGATTTGTAACTCCCCGTATCTGTCCCTGAGGGCTGTGGGGCTTTAAAAAGAGCCCAAACAAATGGCCTTTAAAAACCGGGTAAAATCTTAAACAGAATGAAGCTTAAGGAATGTGCTCAGCTACGGGAGGTTTGGTTGGAGAGCCGGTCAGGGGCAGGCTGGCAGCTGGTCTCCCTCCCTCCCTCCCTCTCCCCCTTGCCCCTTCCCCACCCTCAAAAATAAACATTAAAAAAAAAAAAGTGATTCCAGGGGAGAGCTGCCATAGAAAAAGATCAGGTAGAGGAGAGCTCCCGTGTCTTGTGTTGGAACATTCTTAAGGCCCTTGGTAATGGACTTGTGTAGTGGTGGTTTTTTTTTTTTTTAAAGGTGCCAGAGTTCACATAGTGATTCATGATAAATATTCTCTCTCTCAACCATCCCTTCTTCCTACTGTTGCTCTCCTGCTTCCCACCATTCCAGGTTCTGGCACCAAGTCATGAGGTCATGCTTTTTTCTTAAGGCTATTTCTCCATGTTTATTAACTAGAATGGTTGATTAAAAAAATGTTCTCCCTCTCCAGCGACCGATCACGGCATGTCTACACGATGTTATGTGAAGCGTCAGCGGCCACCAGCATTAAGGCGGCCTTCTCCTCAGGAAGGTGTCCGTCACTGGACGACATGCACACCAGGTAAGCACGGGCTGCAATGGCCACCACAGAAGTATGAGCAGGGGACCTGGGCGGAGGGCGCGCAGGGGCGATTAGGGGTCGGCCGGCTCTGACGCCAGGACGTTCGTAGGTTTCAATGATGTTCCTGACATGAGGTCACCGAGACCAGAACGTTGTGTGCGTTTTCTGAAGTCAACTGCAGCCGGAGGGGTTCCAGAGGCCTGGCAGCTGCTCTTAGAAATGCGCCCCTCCCCCGCCGCCCACCACGATCCTTTCTCCTCCTCTTTGTGCTTCATGGTCCTTTCATGCTCAAGCTTTCTAGGCATTTACATGTCTAAATACTGTTTTTTCTTTTTCAATTTATTTTTTCCCCTGATCACTGAAGCACTGCAAGTTGCACTAAGAAGTGGGGAGGAAGGAAACCTCACGAAGTCGTGACGCAGCGTCAGCTACTGTTCATACTTGGGCCTCTTTCCTGCCAGTCCTCTTCCGGGTATTCTGCTCCCCGCATCGTTGATCTGTGCATACGCATGCATGTTTGCTTATGTACGCGCACAGTGATAAACCCTGCTTATGGAAAAGAGCACGTCCTCGGACCATTAGAAATTCTGGCCAGATATTCTAATATATACTCTGACTCCCCGAACTGTTCTTCTAATGAATGTAGGTTTTTGTTTTGTTTTTTATTACAAGTAACTTTGTGGTCCTCGATCTTGGCCTGTTAACTGTGCTTATTTCCTGAGGAATTTTTCCTAGAAGGGCAAACAGTAGATCCAAAACTAATAAAATTTGCATAATATTAGTAATACTGTGAGAGCAAATATTTTAAGACCAAACTGCTTTTCAGGAAAGTTGTAATAAATTAGGTTTCCATAGCAGTGGAGGGGCAGCTCCCGTAGGGCACTGAGTATTACCAGTGTTTCGATTTCTGCTAATTGGAAGGGTGAATAGTTTAAAGTTGCATTTCTTTCCAAATGTGGTTGAACTTTTTTCTCTTGCTGGGTACGTGAATTCTTTTGTGAGCAGTCTATTCTTAGCCTGTTCCCATCTCTCTACTGGAGAGAGCTCTGCATCGGGTTTACCAACATGTATGAGCTCTTGATGTGTTAGGAACATGCATTTTTTATTTGTTATGCTTTTGTTCTTTAAAAATGACAGCTTTTCTGATTTACCTAAATACAGAAGTTTACTTTTTAATGCAATTAAGTTTGTCATTTCCTTCATTATGTCTTCTCAAAATGTTAAGTTTTTTGGAGAAAGGTCTTCCCGGCCACTCAAACACTATTGGGTTTAGACAATCCTTCAAGCATCCGGAATATACGGTCACATGGTATAAGAGAAGGATCTAAATATGTATATTTTCCCCAAGAGTTAACCAGTGTCTTGGTCCCCTGTTCAAATTTATGCCGCCTTTTTCCCTTCGCAGTTTTCACAGACTAGGGTCTAATTCCCCAGCTTGTCTATCTATTCTTATGCTAGTTTCCTAATGGCTTGATGATTACAGATAAAATTAGAGTCTTTAAATAATCTTCCCTTGAGGTATGTGGTCTCTCCCGTGGGTTTATTTGAAAATGTACTTTTCTTTACAGAGGCTCCATAGTTTTTCTTACTGTGCAGGTGAAGAGGGGCAAGAAGGCCTGGATGTGGACAGAGAATCACCTAAGGTGAGCGAAATGTTCAGCAACACCCACCGCCAGGGTTTGCATGAAACTCACACATTTAAAAATTACAGAACCATGCAAAATAGAGATACTTTATTGAGATCAAGTCCTTTCCTTCCACTTGATCCCAGAGAGCACACCTCCAGGGTCTTGTGGGTCTTTTTTGATCAGGCACTAATTTCACACAGCAGACGAGAAAAAGGGCCGTCCAAAGATGTGCACATGTTGTCCCAAGGCCAGTATGGGGCAAAGCCAGAATTTGAAAGGTCAAAATTTCCCAAAATTTGGAGTAAAAAGCTTCAACAATGGGCTTATGGAGGAGCAAGGCCTGCTGGTGTCTTCCCCCAGCTGCTAGCTTGTGAGCTCCCCAACTCTGCGGTGTCACCCCACAGAGTGCGGCAGTCTCACCGCCGGAGTCAACAGAAACAGGACGTCTCGGGACCGGCGGGGCTCACCTGTGATCAGGGCGTCAGGCCGGGATTGCTCTTTCCTCCAAGCAGGAACAAAAACCGTAACGTCTTTGTGGCCTCTTTCCAAAAACCAATCCACTGCCAATTTGATTCCCCGGCAGGAAAATACTTCTTTGTTTCCGTGGCTGAAAGATGATTTCAGAACACGTCACACCCAACAAAGATCTACATTTACAACTTAGTTCAACTGTGTAAACAGAAATGATCCCATAAGGACAATAGTAATGCATTTCAAATTTATGATGGAGTTGTACAGCTCAGAGAAACGACGATACACTGACAAGTTGAAAACCCGTGAGAAAGAGAGATGAAAACTGGGAGTAGTTGCTGTGTGGAGAATGCAGAGAAAAGTTTTAAAATGTCAGTTGTAAAGGTTTACTAGGCTGACAGACCCAGGGTCTTTTCAATCAGGACAGGAAAAAAGGGAAGACTTTGCCACCACAGTGAGAATTTCAGTCAAATGTAAAAAGCAGCCACACAGAAAAAAGTCTGTGAACGGAAAATCACGCTCACCATGCTTCCCATCCAAGAAGGAACACTTCCCGTGTCCTTCAGGGGAAAGGCACCGGGTTTCTGTTTAACAGTGTTGTGCCGGACAAAGCTTAATGATGACAAAAGGGCTTTGATAATTGGATTAAGCAGTCTCAGTGCCTAAAAGAAAACGCTCAAAGAAAAGTGCACTCAATAAGTATTTGTCTAGCACCAGGCTCTGCCTGTGCACTTTAAACTAATAATTCAAAAATAACGCTGCTACTAATGGTTTTAAAAGAAACACTCTCCTGCTTTGAATGCAGTAATTGTTTTTGGTTTTCTTTGCAGCTTGAGCTCCGTAATGGAGACAGATACTTGTTACCTCTTGGTTCGAAGGAGCGGTGAATTAAGGTAAGTAAATGCTCTGTTCATTTTTAGCACAAATCAAGCATTAGGTGTATTAATATATTCTAGTTAGACCCCTACGAAGTGCCAGAACCATCTATACGATCCTTTTAAGGATGAAGCAGAAACAGACGGACAGTATGTGGATACTGAAGGCCAGCTCTGCGAACTGCAGAGCGCTCGTGTTCCATAAAATGGGTGGAAGGGGGGGCGGGGTCTGAGGCAGGGAAGTTTCAGAAAAAGAAATGAAGGGCACAGTAAGAGAAATCTTTACAAGGCGATGGACTAGGCCGCGGAACAGACTGCCACAGACAGCAGGGCTGTATCCTACAGACAGTATTCTTTTACAAAATGTTATTACACTGAAGATACAAGGTTCTAGTTAAAAAATGTGTATTGCTACACTGTAGCAAGCCAACTTAAAATTTTAATTAAAATAATCCCATTTGTAAAAGTAACAAAAACTAAAGTCTAAGGAGGAAAAAGATAGGCAAGAGCTTTCTAGAGAAAACAAAAATGGAAAGCCGGTAACGAAGGGCCGAAGAGAAGACCTGAGGGCGCCCGGGCGGCTCAGTCGGTTGAGCGTCAGACTTCGGCTCAGGTCATGATCTCATGGTTCGTGAGTTTGAGCCCTGCGTTGGGCTCCGTGCTGACCGCTCCGAGCCGGGAGCCTGCTTCCGATTCTGTCTGCCCCTCCCCTGCTCACACTTTGTCTCTCAAAAATAAACATTAAAAAAAGGAAGACCTTAATGAATGAAAGGAACAATATACCATTTTCTTGGATAGAAGACTTAATTTATAAAGACAGCAATTCTCAAATTAATCTGCAAGCTCACTGAAATTAAAATAAAAGCCCTCCAAGGATTTTTAGGGAACTTGAGAAGCTCATCCTAAAACTGCTACAGGAAAAGAAAAGGCCAGGAATATTAACAAAACAGGAGGAATTTCCTGTTGATAATCAATATGTAGCGTAAAGCTACAGCTACCCATTCAAAGTTACACTGATACAGGCAAAGATTAAACAACAAAATATGCGGGCGCCTGGGTGGCTCAGTTGGGTGAGCGTCCGGCTTTGGCTCAGGTCGTGATCTCACGGTTCGTGGGTTCAGGCCCCACGTTGGGCTGACTGACAGCTAGCTCAGAGCCTGGAGCCTGTCTTCGGATTCTGTATCTCCCTCTCTCTCTGACCCTCCCCTGCTTGTGCTGTCTCGCTCTGTCTCTCAAAAAAAAAAAAAAAAACCCACAAAAAATAAACTAAACCCAAAACCCCAAAATGTGTAACAAAAGTAAAATGAAGGTGATACTTGTGTACAAGTGACAATAGAGACTAATGACGATGGCCCACTTAACAAATGGCTCTAGAACGCCTGGTAATTTATATGGAAGCCATAAAATTTTATTTTGAGCTCTTACCATGGACAAAAATAAACTGTAGATCCAGGATTAAAATATGAAAAATATTATAAAACTTTGAAGGAAATTACAGGACACAGTGACAGGATGGGGGAATACTTCAAGACGACACACAACCATGTGCTATCAAGGAAAAGATGGATAGGTTTGCGTACATAAGACTTCTCTACGTAAAATAATAAAAATGCATTTGCATAAACAAAAAGGCCATAGTTTGGGACAAGGTATTTGCAACATATAAGGCCAAAAAGAAAAAAGGGCTATGATTCAGGATATATAAAGTATTCTTATACAATGAGAGTAACAATTTTTTTTAATGTTTATTTTTGAGAATGAGAATGAGCAAGTGTGGGGGAGGGGCAGAGAGCGAGGGAGACACAATCCGAGGCAGGCTCCAGGCTCTGAGCTGTCAGCACAGAGCCCGACATGGGGCTCAAACCCACGAACCATGAGATCACGACCTCAGCTGAAGTTGGACACTCAATGACTGAGCCACCCAGCCCACCCTGAGAATAACCTTTTCCTTAAGGCAAAAGATATGAACAGTGAATTCACAGAAGAGGAAACCCAAATGACCAACGAACATATGAAAAGATGCTCAATAGTGAAGAAATGCAAATTAAAGCCAAAAATGAGACACCACTTCACACCCATGAGATTGGAAAAAATAAAAGTCTGCAAACACCAGATGTTGCCAAGGATGTGTGAAAGTAGGAACTCATACGTTACAGGTGGGAGTGTAAATTGGTAGAACTATTCAGGAGAACAATTTGGCAATACTTTATAAAGTTGAGGGCGTGCTTTTCCTAAAACATAGTCGTTCCATATCCAGGTATAGTAACACCCCACACTGATGTGAAATCATATTTAATGCAATTAGCAATCGGCTCTCATGCTCGACCCAGATTAGAGTGGGGGCAGGGAGAGGGAGGCAAGTGCTGATGTGACCACTGGGTCCCCCAGCCTCTGGCCCTTTCTCCTGATCAAAGAAATGAATGCTAACCACGAAATCCCTGGAATGGTTGCTGGTGCCTTGGAGGTGCCTCCCAGCCACCAAGGCCCAGAATCATCCCCAGAAATACAAAAAAGCCCAAGCAGGTAGCGCCTCAAGTGGTTCCAAAGCGCAATGGGGCCTTGTACAGACTGGACCTCACGTAACCTGACTGAGGCTTGTGGAAGGAGGTGACTAATCACAGGTGCTGGATACAATAAACGGCAACTGCACATAAGGACTGACAAAACAGAGAAAGCCTGATGAAAAAAAAAAAGGAAAACAGGACGTCAGAGCAACCACCATGTAGCTGCTAGTGCATATGAACTATCTGTTGAGTGTTTACCAAAAAAAAGTAGGATGATGTTTAAGAACTAAAGCTTTAATTCCATATAAATAGAGAAGATTCATTATAGTCTGTAGTCATTTATGGGCTACGTCTGCATGCAATTTCTCTGTAGTAAAAATAGCTAATTCTATATTTATGAATTGGCATGTTTCTTTGGGGCCTTTTTTTTTTTTAACAATTTAGCAATAAAGATGGTACACCTCAAATGAGTCTTTCTAATGCTGATTTGTTGGAAGATTCGTGCCCACCTGTGATTACATAAGAGAATCTGAATGTTTGGCAAAAAGTGTCCTTTTGACTTCGGTGGACTGGGTTCCCAGGGAGAATCTGAAACTCTCACTGCAAATTCTGAATTAGTATTGAGCAAAACGCATAATATGGGCTCGAAGTGTGCAGGTGACTCACCAATCCCTGGGGCCTACCAGCAGGTGTCTGTCTTAAAAGGCTGATTTTACTCTGTCATGTTTGGAATGAACATGCTTATAAAATCCTGCTTTGCAGTGGCCACAGAAAGGCTCAGTTGAAGCAAATTGGTATATTTATAAGGATTTTTAGAAAAACCCTACTTAAAATAATAAAAGGAATATTGGTATCTCTGAACCTCAGGAAATTAACGAAAGAATATTAAGAAGCTCAAGGCTCCTTTCTCCTGGTCCTCAAAGGCTGCTCCTCCTCCTCTCCTTCACCTTCTTTGTCTGGAACTGAGAAGGAAGAGACGACTTCTGGATGGATACTTCCCAGCGGCTTCAGGTCTGAGGATAACCTGCTCTGGAAGAGGGAGTTGCTGGCCTGACCTAATGTTCGGACTTGAACTCTACCTCCCAGATTCCCTAGATTCAACATGCAAAACATAGGGCAGCAGAAATCATGAAAAGGAAGGAACAAGGTGTCTTGAGAATCTGGGTAAGAGACTGTCCTAGAATTAGGTATCCGGTGGCAAATGGAGGCCCGGGTAACTCGAAAGAAAGGGGAAATGAGAGACTACGAAACAGTGAGATGAAAGTGGCTGGTGAATCATACAAACCGACCTTTCATCTCAATGTGGGGAAGATCGGCCTCCTCCCTTCAGAGCTGCAAGGGCCCAGATGCCTTTGAGAAGTTACCCAGGACTGCTGGGTGGACCAGACAGGGGAGGAAGGGGTCCCGGGGCCCTTTTCCTAGCTGAGCTTCTCCACCTTACTGTGTTTCCTGTGCTCTGCAGAGATGTGCCGAAGGTCTCTACAGCGTGTTTTCAGTCCGCCAGCCCTCCGCAGGAAGGTGGATTCTGGCTGCCTGGCTAGGCTGGTGACCCGGCACAGCTCTGCGTGACACCTGGCATGATGGGGGCAAAAGATGAGAGCCCCCCAACCGAGCGCCGTGGCCTCAGGCTGCTCCCTGTGCCTCACGCCCCCTGTGAGGCGCTGCTGGTGGCAGTCTTTGAAATCGTTCTGCAAAGGTGACCTGGGAGAGGCCCCTGGATGAGCCCTCGCGGATTTTCATCTGTGATTCACTGAAGCAGTTTCTAGACCCAGGGGCATGGATTCAGGGCCCGGTGAGAAGACACCCTTAACCCCCTTCACTTTTTTGGTCTAATTCAGGTGCAAGTAAGAGACAGGTACTTGGGTGCTAAGGATAGACAGTTCGTCTCCTGCTGGCTTTGGGGAAAGATGGAGGCAGAAAGAAGCTGAAGACCGCAGTGTTACCAAACCTTAGAAACATGGCTTCATCCAACCTTCACCTTCTCCTCTCGTGTCTGCAGGTTGTACGGACTCCTCTTGTTTCAGCCCGGAACCACACAGAATTGTGGGTAACCCGCACAACGTCCACCTGTGCCATTCTTGAGCAGCACGTGTCCCTCTCTTGTCCCCCAATGCCATTCCTCTGTTGGGAAGAGACCTGCTGCACAGATTATGGGCTGCCATGTGCTGTGCTCCAGGCAGAGTATTTCTGAAGCACCTGAGAGGCAAAGCACCTGAGGTGGCCAGTCTGTGCTGAGGGTGTGCCAGGCTATGGGGCCAGGTCTGAAGAAGAGAGACTTGGTAACATCAGGGACAGTGACTAAACCACAACTTAAACCATGAGCTGCAGATTTCCTAGGCATTGCAACTTCCCCAACAGACCTGTGTAAGTCATCGCAGAGCTCAGAGCAGACAGAACAAAGAAGTTAATTTACAGACCAAGTTGCAGAGCGGGATACGAAGTTCGGGCCGGGGTAACTGCTGTGGAGGGACTCTGACTCACAGACCCAAGTGACCCCCTCTGAGCTGGACTCTGGAGCCCACGGGGGGCTCAACTAGACACAGCGCATCTTGGTGAGTTCTTCCCTAGACTTGCACGATCCTGACTTTCCCCGTTGTAAACTCACAGTCTCCATATCTAACAGAACTATCTTTATGTATATATACTTCTGTAACAAATTTGAAAAGTACACAAATTCTGTAGTTTTATCTTCAACAGGACAATTCCATAAACACTCAAAATAACATGACCTGCTCTAACACCGCCACATGTACTTCCCAATGGAGAACGGTAACTTCTTAATGTGTCATTAGATCTGTCACCTATGACGATTAAAGGGCTATAGAGGCATATTCTGTCATACAGAGAAAAATTCAGGGAACTACATATTTTAATGGAGTTTGCCTCAAAACAGGCCCAAGAAGGGGGGGGATAATGGGCCAACCATTCCATTAGCAGTCTCTAAGAAACAGAATTTCCTCTGTTACACTTTCTTAAATTATATAATCTCATATCATTAACTGGGTTAACCAAAGGATAGGAAGGGTTACTTTAAAATTCCCACATGTATGGGTACCTGGGTGGCTCAGTCAGTTAAGTGTCTGACCCATGATTTCAGCTCAGGTCTGATCTCATGGTTGGTACATTACAGCCCTGCACTGCGCTCTGTGATGACAGTGCTGCTTTCTCCCTCTCTGCCCCTCCCCTGCCTGAGCTTGCTCTCAAAATAAACATTTAAAGTTTAGAATTCCAAATTGTCATCAGTGGTAGGAGGATTAACTGAACAATATGGAGAAATCTAAAAATGGAATGAGGTACTTATTAAAAGTGACTGCTTTTTAATTCTTTTGATGGCACTGGAAAAAAGAGGAAAACGAGTCTCTTTTTAATTATGTTATTTCTTCAACCTTGATTTTGCTGTAGTGTGAGTGTTTGTTAATGTATGGAGCCTGTAGGGAATGCTGCAGGGATAGCGCTACTGGGCACTACGGAACACCTTGTACAGAAAGCCAGGAGATGTAGTAGACCTAATGCGTAGTAACAGACACAGACAACATGAGGAGGCAGAGGAATGTGATCCCAAAGCAAGGGAAAACCCCCGATAAGAAGCTAAACAAAATGGAGATGACCTATCTACCTGATAAAGAGTTCAAAGTAATGGTCATAAAGATGCTCGGGAGACTTGAAAATACATGACCCCAGTGAGCACCTGAACAAAGAAAATACAAAAAAAGAACCAAAGCTGATGAATACAATGACTTAATGAAAAACATACTAGAGGGACTCAACATCAGATTAAAGGATGCAAAAGAACAGATCAGAAGATCTGAAGAAAGGAAGAGAAAACGTACAAGAAGAAGAGCTTAAAAATTCCCTAACCTGGGAAAGGAAACAGCCAGGTTCCAGGAAGGAAAGAGCTCTGAACAAGATGAACCCAAGGAGATCAGAATTGAAGGAAAAAGAGTTTCCCTGTACAAAGAAAACTTAAGGAATTGATCACCACTAACCCAGTCTTAAGGAAGTTCCCTTAATATTTCTTTTAAGAGAAAAGGCCCTAACAAAGAAAAAACTTCACTGGTAAAATCAAACTTAATGGCAGCAGATCAATCACTTATAAAGCTAGTATAAAGGTTAAAAGATGCAAGTAGTAAAATTACATGTACAAAAATTAGACAAAGCACTCAAAGACGTAAAATAGGACATGAACATATAACATGGAGGGGGAATAAAAGTGGAATCTTTTAGAATGTGTTAGAACTTAAGTGACCATCACCTTCATAGAGACCACTATATACAAATCTCATGATAATCACAAACCTATAATAAATACAAAAAGAGAAAGCCAAGCATAACACTAAAGAAAGTCATCAATCACAAGGAGAGAGCAAGACAGGAACAGAGAGGTACTATAGGTGACGGGCTTGGCGGGTACAGCATGTGATTCCTGAGCCCCACGCAGGGTGTAAAGATTACTTAATACCTTAAAAAATAGGAAATTAAAAAAAATACCTGGAGACAAATGAAAATGGAAACACTCTGGTTCAAAATCTTTGAGATCTAGTAAAAGTAGTTATAAGAGTGAAGTTTATAGCGATAGAGGCCTACCTCAAAAATGAGAAAGATCTTAAATAAAAAATGTAAATGTACACCAAAAGAAATTAGAAAAAGAACAAAAGGGGTGCTTGGATGGCTCAGTTAAGTTCCAACTTCAGGTTATGATCTCACGGGTTTGAACCCCAGGTTGAGCATGAGCCTGCTTTAGATTCTTGTCTGTCTCTGCTTCTCCCCCATCCATGCTCTGTCTTGCTCGCTCTCTCTCAAAAACAAATAAAACTCAAAGCTAGGAGGCGGGACAAGAGAGTACAGATCAGACATAGAGACTAAAATAGAATAGGAAAGATCAGTAAGGCTAAGAGCTCATTCTTTGAAAAAGATAAAATTGATAAAACCTTAGCTAAGCTAATCAAGAAATGAGAGAGGACTCATGAATAAAATCAGAAGAGAATTTACAACTGATATCACCAGAATACAAAGGATTGTGGGAAATTACTATGGAAAATTATAAGTCCACAAAATGGAGAACCTGGAAGAAATGGATAAATTCCTAGAAATATATAATCTTCTAAGACTGAATCAGGAAGACATAGAAAATCTAAACACACTAATTACTGTAATGAAACTTGATCATTAAAAAAAAAAAAACCTGCCAAAAAACAAGTCCAGGAATGGATGGCTTCACAGGTGAATGCTAACACATAAAGGAGACTAAATCCCTCTTATAAAAAACTGGTAGGAATGCTTCCAAATATATTCTACCAGGTTAGCATTGCCCTAATACCAAAACCAGATCAAGACACTGTCAAAAAAAAAAAAAAAGACAATTATAGACCAATATCCCTAATGAATACACATGAAAAGATCATCATCAAAACAAATATAACTTAAATGCATCATCCACCATGATCAAATGGGAATTATTCTATGGAAGCAAGGATGGTTCAATATCCACAAATCAATGCCATACACCATATTAACAAGAGGAGGACAAAAAGCATTTGACAAAACTCAATATCCCCATTTGTGATAAAAACTCAACAAAATGGGTAGAGTGGGAACATATCTCAATGTAGTAAAGGCTGTTTATGACAAATCCACAGCTAACATTGTACTCAATGGTGAAAAGCTAAAAGCTTTTCCTCTAAGATCAGGAACAAGACAAGCATATCAGCTTTTACCCCCCCCCCCCCATTTTTTTACATTTGTATATGGTTTCATTCATTGTTCGATACTATAGTACTACGGAAACAAGAGAACGAGAAAATATGTTTTTCATTCACATTAAACAACATCAACTAAAATTGTCAGTAAGATACAGTTTTGCTATTTTTAACACCCAGTAAATGATGAACATCCATATGTTGGCTTGTTTTTCCTGATTAGCTAATGGTCTTTTCATTTAAGGACAGGCTTCTTGCCACTCTCACCTGACCCAAGTCCGGCGCCAGGTTCTCTCCCTCTCCCTCTCTGTACTGTGGGCGAAGGCCCAAGCCAGAAGCTACCCAAGTTGAAGACCACCATTCCTTGTCACAGTAATGGGATTAGGGACAGACCCAGGACACACGTTAGGTCAGTGAGAGTCTTCACTATTTTTTCGGGAGCTTGGAGGAGAACACCATCACCTATTTCTTCTTTTAAGGATAAGGAAAGGGCAAGATAGCATGTTGGGCTGTCACAGAAAGGGTCTGAGAATGAAGGAGAGAAAGCATATCCGAAGGGTCACGGGAAACACAGTCACCTGACAAACAGTGGACTCCTGAGTCCCATCTGGACAACTGGGACCTGATCTCCTGTAATTCCCAGTTACTGAAACAATATTGTTTTAAACAGGCTAGCACAGCTTATTCTGCAAAGGCCAGCATTACCCTGGTGTCAAAGCCAGACAAAGACAAAAAAAATTCCAGAACAATATCCTTGATGAACAAAGATGCAAAAATCCTCAAATATCAGCACACTGAATTCAATACATTAAAAGAATCATTCACCTCAATTAATTCCAGGGATGCAAGGTTATGTCAACATCCACAAATCAACATGATTTGCCACATTAACAAAATGAAGGATAAAAATCACACGGTCATCTCAATAGATGTAGAAAAAGCATTTAACAAAATACACATTTGTTCATGATAAAACCTCCATATAATAAAACCTGTATGTGACAAACCCACAGCTAACATCATACTCACTGATAAAGATTAAAAAAAAAAACCTTTCCCTCTAAGATGAAGAATACAGCAAGAATGTCCATTCCTTCACCACTTTTATTCAGCGTGGTACTAGGAGTCCCAGCCAAAGCAATTGGACAAAAGAACAAAAACAAAAATCCAAATTGGCTAGTAGGAAGTAACAGTCACTATAGATGACAAGATATTATATAGAGAAAATCCTAAAGACTTCACCAAAAACCCATTAGACTAACAGATGAGTTCAGTAAAGTAGCATGATATAAAATTGTTGCATTTCTATACATTAATAATGAGCTAGCAGAAAGAGAAACTAAGAAAACAATCCCATTTACAACTGCATCAAAATGAATAAAATACCTAGGAAGAAATTTCCTTTTACATGTTTGTTTATTTTTGAGAAGGAAAGAGGGAATCCAAAACAGGCTCCATGCTGTCAGCACAGAGCCCGAAGTGGGGCTCAAATTTATGAACTGTGAGATCATAACCTGAGCTGAAAAAACCCTAACTAGGTGCCCCCATACGTAGGAAAAAATTTAATCAAAGAGGTGAAAGACCTGTACTTTGAAAACTGTGAGACACTGATAAAGGAATTGAATAGTGTTTAAATGTCTATATTACCCTAAGCAATCTTCAGATTCAATGCAATCTCTATCAAAATACCAATATATATATTTTTTTACAGAACTAGGAAAATAATCCTAAAATGTATACGGAACTACAGATGACCCCAAATAACCAAAGCAATGTCAAGAAAGAACAGCAAAACTGCGGGTGTCCCAATGCCAGGTGTGAAGATACACTATTAAGATGTAGGAATCAAAACAGTATGCTATTGCCATGAACAAAGACCCACAGATCCATGGAACCAGGTTGAGAGCCCAAAAACTAATTGACCACAGGAATGTTAATTTATCTACCACCAAGGGGGCAAGAATATATAAGGAGGAAAAGATAGTCTCTTCAGTAAATGGTGCTGGGGAAACTGGACCGTTTTCTAACACCATACACAAAAATAAACTCAAAATGGATTAAAGACCTAAATCTAAGTCCCCAAATCATAAAACTACTAGAAGAAAACATAGGCAGTAATCTCTTGGATACTGGCCTCAGCAATATTTTTCTGGATCTATCTCTAAGGCAAGGGAAACAAAACCAAAATAAACAGCTGGGACTACATCAAACCAAAGAAGGTTCTGCAGGGGCCCCTGGGCTGCTCAGTCGGTTAAGTGTCCAACTTTGGCTCAGGTCATGATCTTACGGTTCCTGGATATAAGCCTTGCAGTGGGCTCTGTGCTGACAGCTCAAAGCCTGGAGCCTGCTTCTGATTCTTTGTCTCCCTCTCTCTCTCTGCTGCTCCCCTGACTCCTCTCTCTCTCTCAAAAATAAACATTTAAAAAAATTTTAATCTTTTTGTAAAAGTAATACCTAGAAGTCACACTAGTAATAAAGTAGCACAGCTCATTCTTCTAACAGCTACAATACTAGTGAGGATACTGGGACCACTCACTAGGCATGGCTGTTAGGGAGCCGGCCCACATGGGGAGAATGACAGGATTTGGGGATAAAAGAGAAGATAAGGGATCTTCTTTACCACTTTCCTGTGTGACCGAGATGAGTTAATTACTCTGAACCTCAGTTTTCTGTTTAAAACGCAGATAAACCCGAGTACCCTGTGGGTGAGCGATGAACAGGGCAGCGTCCGGCGGGCACTCAGGAGGGCGCCGGGCACCCAGAGTGCTCATCACCTCCCCGGCAGCGACAAGTACCGTGCCTTTGCTCCCTCACGTCCCGGTAGTCCGAATGTGCAGACAATGGAAAAACCTTGCTTTAGAATGAAAATGAAATGGATAAAATAATCTCACCACCAACAATCAATTGTGATTTTGAGAAAAACGTACTTTATGTACAGAGATCACTACACTTCTTTTTCAAAACAAACCAAAAAGTCATCAAGGTTATCAGAGGAGGGGGGGGGGGGAGGACAACTGCCTTTTTTATAACCTTCTGTAGATCTTTTTTTATTTAAGTCAAATATATGACCTAGAAGGGTGCTGTCCCCTCCCACCAGAAGGTCCAGGGAGGATTCTAAAACTCCTATGGCTTTAATGGATCATTGTATCAAGCTACCTCTAAGGACACAAGGAAGCAAGGTTTGTCAGTCAAGTGTCTACAGTGAAAAACGTAAGAGCCGAAGGTATCCCTTGAAGCTAGAAAACCATATTTAAATCTTTTGTACTAAGTCCTTTGAGTTTAGACTTAGTTATGTTGCACGAAGTCAGGGTGTATGGGACATTATTGACAATAATTGTAATATGATAAAACATTAATAAAAATACTGAACACTAAATTATTAATATACTCAGGGGCTTCAAATATTTGACTACTTAATTTTTTCCCCCTCAATTTTTAGGCCCTGATCACACACAGGCCACGTTGGAATATGAAAACAGAATTTTAAAGCCATCTTAAAAAAATGGCTTTAAGACCTTCTTCACGAACATATTTTTGTTTCATGATTGTGGAAAAGAAAGTCTCATGTCCATCCTATGTTTCTTAGGCAGGGAGAAGGGGTGCAGCTGGACAGAACCGTGACTACGGAAAGCAGAGAAAGTCCGCCTTTCCACCGCTGTGGTCTAATACAATGTTATGCTGTAGGAGAATGTACAGTGAAGTCCAGGCGCGGCCTCAAGGGAGTCCAAACTTCTCTTTTATAATGAAGGCCCACATGATTGACTGATGCCACTTTTGGCACTGGTGTAGCTGCTCAAATTTATAGCTCTGATCTACACCAAGATCACGTGGAAGCTAACCCTAGCCTTGAGGATGCTAAACACTGAATGCACCACCGGAAACAGAATCCAGCTCCCTCATTAGAGATTCCTTAATTGGAGTCCACCGAGCTGGAGTCCACCCAGCTGGGTTCCAGACCCCCAAGGGGCTCGGAGAGCCTTTGAGGCAGCAGGCAAGGGGGTTTGTAATTGGGAAAGAAAGCTCCGCCTGTCCATTCGATTCAAACAGAACTCTGATTTTTGTCGGTTTTACAAACGGGCTTCCAGCAAGATATGCCGGGTTATACTGCTTTTTAAAGAAATACAAGTCTGAAAAATCACTGATGTGATAATGAAAATATTCAACACCCAAATTAAAATGAAATGCCTGAAAGGTAAAACAGTTCATTGTTCCCCTCCCCTTGGTTATGGATTCAACAGCAGGAGGCCAACAGAGTTTTGAGATGGAGAAGCTGAAGGAAAAAAGGAAGGAGGAAGACTGTGTGGACTTACGAGGTCCAGTATTTGAAGCCACAATTAATAATAGGAACCACATCCAGCTAATCTTGATCCAAGTGCTGAAGAGAATGTATCTATTAAGTAGATGTACAGGTCTTTGATTTCAGCAAAAGTAGAAAACACAGACCCTAATCATCTTTTCCTATTTCTTATAATTGGGTTAACATTTCCCATTTCTTATCATTGGTAACACTACTTAGGTGATCTTTAATTAACTTCATTCACAGGTAATAGGATTCCTAAGGTTGCTGATTCCTAGGTTACGGTTTAAACACGTCTGAGCTAACAGGAACGTTTGCGGAGCACTGGCCTGTTAAGACTCATGACGGATGACAACCCGAACTGTGGCTTTAGGATTGTAAAGAGAGGCAGTGGAATATGACTAGTACCTGTCTCTGTCGCATTCCATACTGAGAGAATTGAAAACAGAAAGAACTAGTCATGATTCTTCGATTCCTTTTTGTATTCTCTAAGGATGTTCATTACAACAGAAAGAGAAATGGGCCACGGCCGGCTAGCCTGTAAATAATACCCAGGATACTCAGCTAGGGGGAAATGAAGCTGTCCTTACCTTAAAGGTAAGCCCCGACTGCGCTGGGGGCATAAAATGCATTCTGCTGAGAGGTTATCTAGTAGGAATATAATGTGAGCCACGCACATCATTTTAAATGATCTAATACTGTACATTTTAAAAGTAGAAAGCAGTTGGAACAATTTTAGTAATATTTCACTTAACTCCACTTACCAAAAATTATTTTAATATAACCAACACAGAAGTTACAGATTTCACACACTTTTTCAAAACGCCGTATGCATTGCACACTTACAGATCACCTCAATCCGGACGAGGTACCTTGCAGGAGCTCAAAGCCCCACGGGTCCACTGCACAGAATTTTGATTAATTTTTGTTGAGAACCAAAACCACATACGAACGAACTCTGGCATTCTGCAGTCTCTCTGGCAGTGTAAACCGAACACCTGGACTTGGTGTCCAGGGGAAGGGACTTGATTGTGTCACGGATGTACCTCAATGGCGAACAGGCAAAAGGACAACAAACCCACCCAGGAAGTGGAGGCAAATTTCAGAGCCTGGGTCAGGTGACCTTCAGCATTCACATTCACACTGAGACGAGTCCTCAAGCTCACCAAACCTCACAAACCAGATCAGATACACGAAAGCCTCCGTGGTTTTAAGAAATCAGAAGCTAAATCTCACTTATATGTATACACACACTTTTAAATTTATTTTTGAGACAGAGTGTGAGCTGGGGAGGGTCAGAGAGAGAGGGAGATACAGAATCCAAAGCAGGCTCCAGGCTCTGAGCTAGCTGTCAGCACAGAGCCTGACGCGGGGCTTGAACCCACGAACTGCGAGATCATGACCTGAGCCGTAGCCGGACGCTTAATCCACTGAGCCACCCAGGCGCCCCAAAGCCCACTTACATAGATTGCTAACCTCTGTTTGTATTTTATAAATATTTGGGTTTACCCCACTAGTCTTGATATAAAGAAAAGTTCTCACAACTTACACACATTTCCTGCTCAGACTCTGGCTCTAAAATCTGTATCTGATTTCTGTTCACACTTTAAGGAAATGACTTCAGTGTTTAACCTGGAGTGCTTGTCCACATCCCTGTGAACCTTGGGATTTGTACTCACACCAGCTGGTTACTATCACAAGCCTTTTTTTTGGGGGGGGGGGGAGGAGGTAGAAATGGGTAATTTCTCCATTCTCTGCCATTTGATTAGTATACAAGAGCAATGAATATCCTTACTTCATCTTTGTTCCCAGTTGGCCCATATTTTAACCTTTGCATTTATTTTAAAATATAACTGTGTCTCCTTGTCTGCAATCAGTGCTGATATCCTCTCAACTTCTCTACAGAGTGAATGTTTTTAAAGGCCTGTTTCATAGGCCACTCTTCTCCAGTGTCAAGTTTTTTGGTGGCTCCTCGTCATCATCAGAGAGGCAATACAAGCATGGACCCTACTAGCCCAAAGTGGTCCACCTGAGATTATTAGCAAAGAAAATATTTACCTTAATGCTCTGCACAAACATGCGCCAGTAAAGCCCACCTACTAGTCAGGAGATTTGATCTAAACCCAGAAACCCTGGTTCCCTGACCGAGATAGAGGACTTGCCAAGAGAATCTGTGCTACATCATCACCGAGGGGCCGAGGCGGCTCTGGTGTTTTTCTTATTGTTTACTGCTCACATAATGGGTAGAAACTAAAGCACAATATGGAGATACAGTTCACTGTAATGAAGGTGTCAGATGACCAGGTGACGGAAGCATGTGAAGAAATCAAGGACCAGGGTCGGGAAGAAGGCTGGGAAGATCCTGAGCGCACCTTGTCACATGGATACACTAACAGCTACACCCATGTAACTCATTCTGAAAATGACCCGAAGACTGGCATTTTACAGTTAATCTTAGAAAGGAGGCTACGTCGAAAAGGGTAGGAGGGGTGGAGCCCGGATTGGGAACCCAACCTCTGGTGGGAATACCCACAAGGGAGAGGGTATAGTCAGGAGCGAGAAGCAAGAGGATCCGGCCCCATGTCAGAGGCCCATGGCCCCAGGGGACTTGCCCTGGGAAGATCTGGCTTTGAAAACCACTGGGGCTTTGGGGCGCCTGGGTGGCTCAGTCTGTTGAGCATCCAGCTTCGACTCAGGTCATGATCTCGCGGTTCGTGGATTCAAGCCCCGCACTGGGCTCTGTGCTGACAGCTAGATCACAGCCTGGAGCCTGTCTTTAGATTCTGTGTCTCCCTCTCTCTCTGAATCATGCTCACTCGCACTCCCTCCCTCCCTCCCGCCCCTCTCTCTCAAAAATCAAACATTAAAAAAATAAAAAGAAAGAAAACCACTGGGGTAAACTTTAGGAGCTTTAAAAATCAGCAGAGCTCAACTCTGGAACCACAAAAAGCAGTGGGCTCAATGCCAGTAGAGCCAGAGGGCAATAGGAAACCGAGTCCCCCCACCCCTGCCCCTAAAGAGCCAGTGTAGTAAACCACTCCCTTGAGACACAGCACAGGGGCAGCAGTTTGCAAAGTGCCTGGGGTATAACATGGAAGAGATCTGCTGGCTAATCTGAGGATGTGTGATGGAGGGGGAGAAAAGTGTGGCTTTCTCCAGGAGCCCAAGTGCTGACGGGTGCCACTGCGGGTCCCCAGCCCGCAGAGCCAGCTGCTTGCAGGACGGCCCTCGTGACTCTACATGCTACCACCACACAGCCCACCCCGGCAGCCCTGCAGCCCTGCCCCGTCTCATTCACCCGCCCTGGCGGGCAGGCCTCCCAAGCAGCTGGTGTTCCACCACCCCTGCAGGCAACCCCACTGCCCAGGACCCAGCACCCCTGCGGAGTGACTCCCACCAGGGGAGGGAGGGAGAGAGAGAGGGTTCCCACACTGGTGCGCCCCCAGTTCCAGCAGGCCAGCCTCGTAGCTGGGCGCATGCGGGGGAGCCCTGCTCTTCGGCGCACCTGCAGGTGTGGCAGAGAGGCCAATGGCACACACCCTGACTGCCAGCTCCACGCGCCAAGAGCCACCCTGTGGCTGTGCCTGCAGGTGTGGCAGAGAAGCTAACCGCAGACACCCAGGCTGACTGCTGGCTGGCCCACCCACCCACCATGGCAGTGGCCTCAGGCCTCTCAACAGTATGGGAACCAAACCCTGCCGAGTATGCCCACTCCAGAGAAAGTGGGTCAATGCCGCTTGGTGGGCTGAGAACGAGCCGGATGAGCCACCATAGCAAGGAGCGTACAGTGCACACAGGGAACACGATACCATAGAACCTCTTCCGCACGAGACCACTGCAAGAAGAGAAGACACAGCAAAGCCTCCCACCACAGGAAGCAAATACGGAATTAGACAGAATGAGGAGACAGAAATATGTCCCAGAGAACAAGACAAGTAACAAGAGAGTACAAGAGTGAAATGAAATGGAGATAAGCAATATGCCTAATAAAGTATTCAAAGCGATGGTCATAAAGGCCTAACTTGAGAAAACAGTAGATGATCTGTGAGAACTTAAAGAGATAGGAATAGAAACAGAGATAGAAAATATGGAAAAGGAACCTGTCAGAGCTGAAGAATTCAATAACAAAGCTACAAAACACACTAGAGAAAATAAATAGATTTGAGGACACTGAAGAAGAGGCCATGATCTGAAAGACAGGGTACTGAAAGGCAACCAAACTGAACAGCACAAAGGAAAAATAATAATAAAGAAATCAGAGTGGGTGAAGGGAATTCAGCAACAGTATCATTCACATTATAGGGATCCCAGAAGGAAAAGAGAGCAGGAAGCAGAAAGCTTCTAGGAAGAAATAATAGCTGAAAACCTCCCTCATCTGGAGAAAGAAACAGATATCCAGGTCAGGAAGCATGGAGAGACCCCAAGAAGATCCTTACAAAGACACATAATAATGTAGTGATAAAGAGGAGTTTAAGAAGTGGCAAGAGGAAAGAAAACAGCTACATACAAGGGCTATCTGCTGATTTTTTTGGGCAGAAACTTTACAGGCGAGATAAAGTTTTGGATAAAACTCGGAAGGAACGGCAGGATATATTTCAAAGTGCTGCAAGATAAAAACCACTACACCTGAGAACACTCCACCTGCAAATTATCATTCAGAATAGGAAGAGACCTAGTTTCCCAGATAAGCCAAAATTAAAGACCATCACCACTAGCCCAGCCTTACAGGAACCATTAGAGGGAGTCCTTTAAAAGTGAAGAGAAAAGGCCATAACTAGAGGATGATTATGGAAGGAAACTTCACAGGTAAAAGCAAATATAAAGTACAGGTAGTAGATTAATTAAAGTATGGAGGTTTGAACATAAAAGTAGTAAAATCAATTATATTCATATAAATTGGTCAAAGGATACATGGAGAAGTTGGAAAACATGCCATCTACATATAAAACATCATGGGAGGAATAAAAATTTAGTGCTTTTAGAATATGTTCCAACTTAAGTGACCATCAGCTTATATAGTCTCTTATACACATAAGATGTTATATATCAAATGATAACCACAAATCAAAAATGTATGAGATATGCAAATAATAAAGAGAAAGGAATCTAAGCACAACACTAAAGAAAGCTAACCAACCATAAGGTAAGAGAGAAAAAGGAGCAAAGAACTAAAAACAACACCCCTCCCCCACACCAGCAAACAACGAGGAAAATGGCAGTAAGTATGTAGCTGTCACTAATTACTTTAAATATAAATGGACTAAATGCTTCAATAAAAAGACACAGGGTGACTGAATGATAAAAAACAAGACTATTCTCTATGCTGCCTATAGGAGACTCACTTTAGACCTAAAGACACATACAGACTGAAAGTGACGGGGTAGAAAAACATGTACCATGCAAATGGAAGCCGCCAAAAAAGCAGGGGTAGCAATACTGATATCTGACACAATAAGACTTTAAAACAAAGACTGTAGCAAGAGACAAAGGACACTACATAATGATAAAGGAATCAACCCAATAAGTAGATATAACAAGTATAATTATCTATGTTTTCAACTAAATACATAAAGCAAATATTAACAGACATAAAGGGAGAAAGTGACAATAAGAGAGTAAGAGCAGACTTTAACACTCCACTTACATCAATGGGCAAATCACCCAAAGAGAAAATCAATAAGGAAGTGGTGGTTTTGAATGACACATCAGACCAGATGGACCTAAAAACCTAAAGGAGAAAGAGAAAACATTTCCTCCCAAAAGAGAATACAAAGTTTTAAAAAGTCCATAGAGACTACTCTCCAGAGCAGATTACATGATAGGCCACAAAGCAAGTCTCAATAAACATGAGACTGAAATTGTGTTAAACTTTTTTGACCACAACTGCATAAAACTAGAAATCAATTATAAGAAAAAAAATCTGGGAAGAACAAGAATGCATGAAGATTAAGCATGTTATGAAACAGTGAGCGGGTCAACTGAAATGTCCAAGAGGAAATTAAAAAGTACATGGAGACAAATGAAAATGAAAACAAATGGTCCAAAATCTTTGGGACACAGCAAGAGCAATTCTAAGAGGCAAGTTTATAATTACAGGCCTATCTAAAGAAACAATAAAAATATCAAATAGCCTAACTTTACAGCTAGAGAAACTAGAAAAAGAAGAACAAAACCCAAAGATAGAAGGAAGGGAAGAATAAAGATTATAGCAGATATAAATGAAATAGAGACCAAAAAAATAGAAAAAAATCAATGGAACCAAGAGATGGTTCTTTGAAAAGATAAACAAAACTGATAAATCTTAAACTTTTTTTTTTTTAACATTTATTTATTTTCAAGAGACAGATCATGAGCAGGGAAGGGGCAGAGAGAGAGAGAGGGGCACACAAAATCGGAAGCAGGCTCCAGGCTCTGAGCTGCCAGCATGGAGCCTGATGTGGGGCTCAAACTCACGAACAGTGAGATCATGACCTGGGCCGAAGTCAGATGCTCAACTGACTGAGCCACCCCGGCACCCCTAAAACTGATAAATCTTTAGGGACAATGATCAAGAAAAAAAGAGGACATAAAAAAAATAAGAAATGAAAAGAAGTAACAATGAATACCACAGAAATAGAAAGGCTTATAAAAGGGTATCATAAAAAAGTATACACCAACAAACTGGGTAACAGAGAAAAAAAATGGAAAAGTTCCTAGAAACATACAATCTTCCAGGGCTCAATAAGTAAGGAATAGAAACACTGAACAGACTGATTACTATTAGTGACACTGAATCAGTAATCAAAAAACCCCCAACAAACCAATGTCTAGGACCAGATACCGGTTAATTTTTTTGAACATTAAATAAGAATCAATACTATTCTTTTCAATTATTCCAAAAAAGTAGAAGAGGAAGGTAAACTTCCAAATTTGTTCTGTAAGGCCAGCATTAACCAGATACCAAAACCAAAGACTCTACAAAATAAGAAAACTATATGCCAATATATCTGATGAACACAGATGTAAAAATTCTCAACAAAATATAAGCAAACTGAATTAACAAATACATCTAAAAAACCATTCATCATAATCAAGTTTATTCCAGGGATGCAAATGTGGTCCAATAGTTTGCTATCAATCAGCATGATATACATTAACAAGAGGAAGAATAAAAACCATATGATATTCTCAATAAATGCAGAAAAAGCATTTTGACAACATACAATATACATTCATGATAAAAATTCTCAACAAAGTGGGTACAGAGGGAACATACCTCAACATAGTAAAGCCCACATATGACAAACCAAAGCTAACATCATAGTCAATGGTGAAACTCTGAAAGCTTTTCCTTTAAAATCAGGAAGAAGAGAATGATGTCCACGCTCACCAACTTTTATTTTACATAGTACTGGAAGTCCTAGCCACAATAATCAGACAAATGTAAGAAATAAAAGGCATTCAAACTGACAAGGAAGAAGTAACACTGTCACTTTCTGCAGATGACTTAAATACTGTACATAGAAAATCCTAAAGACTGCACCAAAAACTACTAGAACTGATCATTTTAGTACAGTTGCAGGATACAAAATTAATACACAGAAACATGTTGCATTTCTGTACACTGAAAACAAAGGGGAAGAAAGAGAATTTAAGAAAACAATTCCAAGTACAATTGCAAAAAGAATAAAATGCCTTGGAACGAATTTAACCAAGGAGGTGAAAGGCCTATCCTCACAAAACTAGAAGACATTAACTAAAAACAGACAAACAAACAAAAAAACCTCTAAGGATGATCCAAATGGAAAGATATACCATATTCATGGATTTGAAGAATATTGCTAAAATGTGCATACTATCCAAAGCAATTCATAGATTCAATGCAATCCCTATCAAAAACCAGTAGCATTTTTCATACAACTAGAATAATACTAACATCTGTACTGAACCACAAAAGAATCTGAGCAGCCAAAGCAATCTTGAGAAAGAAAAACACCTGGAAATACTACAATCCCAGATTTCAAGATACACCGTAAGGCTCGATGTATCAAAACAGTATGATACTGGCACATAAACAGATAGATCAATGTAACAGGCTAGAGATCCCAGAAATAAACCTACACCTGTAAGGTCAGTTAATCTATGACAAAGGAGAGAAGAATATACAATGGGGAAAAGACAGTCCTTCCAATAAATGGTGCTGGGAAAACTGGTTAGCTATATGCAAAAGAAGGAAATTGGACCACTTTCTTACTCCAAAATATGTGTTTCTAAATAAATTATTTCTAAAGTAAATATTTCTTTACAAAGTATGTATTACAAAAAATAAACTCAAAATGGATTAAAGACCTAAATTTAAGACCAGAAGCCATAAAACTCCTAGGGCAGTAATTTTTTGTCATCAGCTAAATAAACATTTTTCCAGATAAGGTCTTCTTAGGCAAAGGAAACAAAAGCAAAAAAAAAAAAAAAAAAAGCTATTGCAAGTACACCAAAATAGGTTTTTGCACATAGGAAACAAACAAAATGAAAAGGCAACCTATTGAATGGGGGAAGATATTTGCAAATGATACAGTGGATAAGGGTTAATATGAAAAATATCTAAAGAATTCACACAACCCAACACCAAAAAATCAAACTAGCAAGGATGTTGAGAAAAGGGAGCCCTCGTGCACTGTTGGTGGGAATGCAAACTGGTGCAGCCAATGTGGAAAACAGTAGAGACGTTTCTCAATAAATAAAAAATAGAAACACTACATGATGCAGTAATTCCACTATTGGGTATTTATGCAAAGAAAGGGAAAACTCTAATTCAAAAAGACATATATGCCCCTAAGTTTACTGCAACATTATGTACAATAGCCAAGACAAGGAAGCAATCTGTGTTCCATCTATAGCTAAATGGATGAAGAAGACACAGTTACACACACAAGAATATTACTCAGTCATAAAAAAGAGTGAGATCTTGCCATTTGTGATAATAGGGATGGACTCGGAGAGTAGTAGGTTGAGTGACATAGTGAGGCTGAGAAGGACAAATACCCTATGGGTTCCTGTACATGTGGGATCTAAGAAACAAAACAAATGATCAAACCACAAAAGAAAAAAAAACACCCTTAAATACAGAGAACTGGTGGCTGCCACTGGGAAAGTTGATGGGGAGGGGAGGTGAAATAGGTAAGTGGGATTCAGAGGTACAAACTTCCAGACCTAAGACAGGTCATGGAGATGAAAAAGCGACCACAGGGAATACGGTCAATATTATTGTAATGATGTTGTACGGCGACTACACTCACCATGGTGCACCCTGAATGATGTGTAGGATTGTCAAACTGTTAGTTGTACACCTGAAACTAACAGAACATGGTCTGTGAATTATACTTCGATAAAAAGAAACCAAGGAATCTCAGCAATCAAGTTGCACTGAATACCCAAGTTACTATACTCCTATCCCTGATGGCTCTCAGGACTGTACTCTGTTAACAATATGACAAGTCATCTGATAAGCTGCGTTAAAATAAAAGAGCACTGGATTTCTTTAAGGAAAAATATAAATTTAAACTCCTGGATACACGTAGATGGAGATGAATTCAATACTCCAGTGCTGAACTACCTTCAGTTTAATGGAATCAGTTTCAGAAATTATAAGGCTACTTGGAGGAAACAAAAATCACAGTATCCTAAGAATTTCATTTCAGAACTATCATAAATAATAATCATGCTTTCTGGAGTATACATTTCATGGAATAGCTACATTGTCAAGTATCTGTCCCATTAAGGAAAAGGCCCTAGTGGCTGAATGACCAATTTGCTAAATTACTGAGAGAGCTTTGCTTAAGGAACTATTTGTCAGGATTTGTTAGTCCAGCTCCACTCAATGTAAATTTCATTCTGTTTCAGATTTCAGAATCCAAACAGGTTTTGAATTCTTAATATTTACATGCAGAAGGGCTTTCTCCAAACTTAGTTCACCTTTCTATTTTAATAAATTTATGTCCTCCATACTTAGCACTGAAATAGAAATCACAAATCATGCTAGACTAAGTTCTTGGTAACTATCAGTTTTGGGTGAATTGTTTATTCAACAAACTTACCCAGAACTTCTATCATTGTGGCACATTTGAAAAAGCATAATAATCAGGGGTGCCTGGGTGGCTCAGTTGGGTCAGTGTCTTGATTGGGCTCAGGTCATGGTTTCATGGTTCATGAGTGTGAGCCCTGAGTTGGGCTTCAACAATGACAGCAAGGAGCATGCTTGGGATTCTCTCTCCCACTCTCTCTGCCCCTCCCCTGCTCATGCACGTGCCTGCCCTCTCAAAATAAACAAACGTCAAAGAAAATAAGACATATTAATCAATGGGAAGTAGAAGCATGCTCCCTCCGAGGCAACACAGCAGGACCCCCGCAATCCTGGGACCCCTCGTGTTTGCCTTGGTTATGCAGTTCATCTCTGTGTAGCTTTGAAGGCACCTGGATCTAAGATCCGAGGTTCCAAGTCTCCTTGATGAAACTGTAGAAATCATCACAGAAAACCACTGATATAAAATTGAAGCCAAAATAAAAATATTCCTATAAATCATACAAATAAAATGGACTGCTAAATTGCTATGCTTATTAAATATTGGGGAAAAAAGCCCCAGGGATAACAAAGTATTCATTACATGAATTACTATATTCTGGATTGAAATCTAGAATCTAGCACTAATGCAATAAATATAATTTACTCAACACCTATTATATACCAGGCGCTTGAGATTAATTACCTTTAATTCTAACAAGCCTGTAAGAATTCCTGCTTTTTCAGTTCTGAAAAGTGAGGCTGGAAAGTTTTAACAATTCAGAGTCACAAAGGTGGTATGTAAAGAACTAATTTAAACATTTTTTAAAATGTTTTTTTATTTTTAAATTTTATTTTATTTTTAGTGTTTTTTAATTTATTTTTGAGAGACAGAGACAGCACAAGCAGGGGAGGGTTAGAGAGAGAGGGAGACACAGAATCTGAAGCAGGTTCCAGGCTCTGAACCATCAGCACAGAGCCCGATGCGGGGCTCGAACCCATGAATCATGAGATCATGACCCAAGCCAAAGTCGAATGCTCAAGTGACTGAGCCACCCAGGCACCCCTAGAACTAATTTTTTATTTTATTGAAAAAAAAATTTTAAATGTTTTTATTATTTTATTTTGAGAGAGAGAGACAAGAGAGTGAGTGGGGGAGGGCACAGAGAGAGAGAGAGGGAGACACAGAATCTGAAGCAGGCTCCAGGCTCTGAGCTGTCAGCACCACAGACTGTGAGATCATGACCTGAGCCGAAGTCGGACACTTAACCGACTGAGCCACCCAGGCGCCCCAGAACTAATTTTTTACAAGTCTAATTGGTAATTTTAATAAAAGTGCCCTTGCTTTCCTACCTTTAATTTCTGTTTAAAGAATTATTTTCTATCACTTCTATAGCTAGCATTTAAATGAAACTAAAATACACTCATCTTCTATATAGAATAATTCTGAGAGATCAGAAAGAAAATAAAACAGTATTCTATTCTTAACTCATGCTTGTATTTATTATTTTGTGTACAAATGTATTATGTAGGTTTTCTTAATTTAGAATCATTGGGAAATTAATTTGTAAAGTAGAAGCATGTTATATGTTATGAGACATGAAATGGATGAAATTTGCATTTCTGTTAAGATTATGAATCTGAAGTAGATATGTATTTTTAAATGACTTTTTTTTTTACTTCATGTAGATCTTATAAATGGCAGAATATAAAAGTTTACTATGAATTTTCGTGAGTTCTGGCACTTTGAAAGTTATGGACATGATACAACATTTTATTGTGACTGAGTGTAATTCTGCTATAATGAAAATTTCCTGTCGACCTGTTCTGTTCTGAAATGCCTGAGGCACTTTGGTTTCAGTGTCAGATTACAATATATGATGCAGAGGAGAACAGAATCTGCACTGTCCCATCTTTACAGGGAGGGAAATAGAGCGGTGTCAAAAGGGTGTGTGTGGGGGGGGAGGGGAGACATTTGTTTTCATAATCATGGAAGAATAGACTGTTCAAATGCCTTCATTATGCCATCTGTTTTTGAATCAGTTTTCCTGTGGATGACTTTCACCATGTGGGAGAAGTTTAAAGTCTTACGTAAATTTTCCATTATCCAACTACCTTTCATCTCCACTGGGAACAGGTCTGGGTCATAGGAGGTGATGCGAGGCTGGCCCAACTGTGACATCACTTATCTAGAGGACGCCCGCCTCAGAAATCCAATTCTGGGGGCTCCAGGTTTTGTACATCTCCTGCCCTCTGTGCCTCTCTGAAAGCACGTTCACCTCCAACACCAAATACTCCACTTGGGCCTTTCTCGTTTCCTCCTTCAGAACTGCGGTTCAGAAATGAAACCACCCTAAGTCTTACTGCCTTTGCCTCCTGTGGAGACTCTATTCCCCCTATTTAGGTTCACTCGTAAACCAAAGAGGAAACAAAATCCTGCCCCAACATTTCCTCCTCTTCTTCCCCTTGCTCTGTCAACTTTCTACAATACTAGCCCTATTTCCTCATTTCTTTTTGTCCTTCCTTTCTCTTTTTTAAAGTAAGCTCTACACCCACTGTGGGGCTTGGTCACAACCCTGAGCCAGCCAGGCACCCCATTCCGTCCCTTCCTGCATGCCCTGTAACCGGGCTGCTGTATTCCATGCCACACATCTGCTTCCTGATCTGTAAAAAAGCACATTTCATGCTGAATGATTTTTGACCCTGGCCCTTAAAGAATATACGTTTATGAGGGCTCTACCATAGCCAGATTGTCCAAGTGTAGAGCCCAAGACTTGCCCCGGGGATTCTGATATCTGGCTATAGTTACAGGGGGCCCTCCAGAACCTTCCCTCATTACTCTCTCCCCTGAAGATTTCATGATGTTTTGACCTTACAAATGATCACTCTGCTAAGGTAACTGCTCAGTAGTTCTGGATTGTTACAAGGAAAAAAAAATCATGCTGTGCTATGTGTGGGCAAGATTCAACAACAGAGAGGTTATTTCACGGAAAGATTTCTTAAGGCCATGCGTACGCTTCCTTCTATGCCACTTCCGGCCCTCTTTCTGCCGTTTGAAAGGGTTGTTTGCATCCAAATTGATCTACTTCTTATAATCCCCTTTCTTCTTTTTTCTAAGTTTATTTAGAGAGTGAGAGAGAAAGTGGGAATCAGGGAAGGGCAGAGAGAGAGAGAGAGAGAAAGAGGGAGAGGGAGAGACTCCTTTGCAAGCTCTGCATTGTCAGTGCAGAGCCCAGAACAGATCTTGAACCCATGAACCATGAGATCATGACCTGAGCTGAAGTTGGATGCTACACTTGACCTTAGCAAAAAGGCCGAGAAGTGATTGAAGTTGGATGCTTAACCACCGGAGCCACCCAGGTGCCCGATAATCCACTGTAAACATCACTGCTAGATTATCAGCATAATGCACAGCTGTACTCTTGAATTCAGGTGCACTTAAAATTTTGAATTCTTAAAATTTGTAGAAAGAATTTCACTAGAAGTTTTGCTTTTGTTTTTTTATCCCCAGATCCTAAGGAGTTGTTTTCGAATTTGCATTTTTTGAGTGAAACCAAAAAATGTGAAACCCTAACTTGGATTTGTTCCAAAATCAATATAAACAGTTTTCTCAAAGAACTAGTGTTTCCCACTATGGTTATATGACTTCACCTAGAAATAGTCTATATACCTGACTAGATTCCAAAATTGTTGAAATTAACACAGTCAAGTTCTTCACTTAAAATGAATGGTCAACACTCAACACAGATTTTTGTGCCACAGGAATTTAGTTGGATGACGAACACAGGACATATGACTGGGCAAGAGGGTCTGCACCTGAGGATGAACGGGACGAGAACTGGCAGAACCCCGCCCCCCGCAGAAGGGAGGAAGACAAATAAGAGAGACAAGATTAGAAATATGTAAGCTAGGAGCACCTGGGTGCCTCAGTTGGTTGAGCAGCGACCTTAGCTTACGTCATGATTTTGTGGTTCACAAGTTCGAGTCCCGTGTCGGGTTCTGTGCTGACAGCTCAGAGTCTGGAGCCCGCTTAGCATTCCGTCTCCCTCTCTCCCTGCCCCTCCCCTGCTCACGCTCTCTTTCTCTCAAAAATAAAAACATTAAAACATTTAAAAAAAATAATAAAACATACGTAAGCTAAGGTCAGAATGCAGAATAACCTTGACTTCAGTGACTATCAGAAGAGAAATGATCACAACACTAGGAACGCCTTTCGAAGATGGTTTGGCAATACCCAGCGAAGACTTGCGCACTTGCCTCATGGCCACGTTGCTGCCATCGATGACCACCGGCCTCAGGTTCTCCCCATCGTCCGCTACGAGCTCCTGCATCGGGGAGTCCGAGCGCTGGGACTCCAGCGAAGGCGTCTCCCGCGTCAGACTGCTCGCCATACCAACCGGCTGTTCAGCCTCACTTTTGTTTCCAAGCTTGACGAGCTCGCCCAAGATGTCGTTGATTAAAGCATCGGTACCGAGTTTATTGAGCACAAGCTGGACCTGTTCTTCGGAATAGCCTAACTTCAGTGCAAACTCTAGTTTTGTTCGGTATTCTCGCACCACATCGGGGGCTTTCTTCCCTTCCCTGGAGGTAGTCTGGGACTCCTCAGGTTTAAAGTCTTGCAAAATGTCACCATGTTTAAGTAGGTGAGGCTCTAAGCAGGGAGACCTACACAGTTGTCTGTGAGTCTTGGTTAATAAGCACGGCTCTACTGAAATGCTTCTCGATTGTTCTGACTCGTTATCAGAATTTGTGCTTTCTTCAGAGTCACCAGAGCTCACGTTCTCTTCAGACGCCTCCTTCTCTTCCTTCCCGGAATTAACTTTATCCATCGTTGGCTTTTCCACCATTGACCAAGGTACAGATGTACTTAAATGTGGGTCAGTGCTCTCCACATAAAGGTGGCCGAGGTCATGCCCCAGATGATCCTTCAGGCCCATGAAGCTGTTATGCGTGCTTGACTCCACTTTGCTATTTTTTCTGTATTCCTGAATGCAAAGCACCCCGTATTCCTAGAGAAAAAAAATGTAGAATGTTTAGAATCTCATACTTAAGGTTTCATTCCTGTTTCAGTGAAGAAGCTGCAGGAGTATTTATTACCCAACTCTCCTGAACACCTAACTTTGCGGTTACCTACATCTTCGCACCCCACGTAATAACACCTTTGCCCAAGATGGCATTGTGCCTGTTTTTCAGATGAAGAAGTTAGAAATTAGAATACCATGCAATCCCTCTGAGGTGACAAAGAAAATAACTACTGGAACTGGATTTTTTGGCCCAGTTTTGCCTGACTCCCAAACCCACGCTTCTCGACCATTACGGAAGAGATCTTTCCACTGGCAGAGGGCTGATGTTTCCAGAGCGACACCTAGAATGTTACGTGCAAGCATGTTTTAGATACACCAGGATAGGTTGTGTACAAGTTCTCTCAAGGAATTCATCAACATTTGTAAAGGTTAAAGAGAAAGCCAGACGGAGGGAAAGGAAAACAAACTTTACTATAACTGAAAAATTGACATTAATTTGGATCAAGCTTAACAACAATCTAAAGACATTTCAAGAATAATTTAGGTGGTGTGCTGAAAGAGTACAATTCTACAGCAGCCAGCTAAGAACGACATAATTACAAAGTGAGTTCTACTCCATTTAGATGAATAGTTTTGGCCTAACAATCTTTATTTTGTGACTACGCAGCCTAGTAACGAATACAAATCTTAATGATACGCCACCCTTACTAAGTGCCAAGGACACTGCCATCTACTTCACTCCAGGGGTAAAGAGCTCTTTTTTATTCTGTGCACAGTGATAGAAAGCGCAGAAATGAAATCGTTCTCATAAATTTAGCAGCATATTATTAAGTACACTGGATGTTATCTTCATTTCCTGCATTTTATAGAAGAAAATATTTCTGTATTCTATCAGATAACCAGTTAACCATTATCTACGTTTGGTTAAAAAGTCATGCTTTCTACTACTCCCCCTCCCCCGCCTCCCCCCCCCGGAATGCTTTTACTGTTTAAAATGTTTTTGCATATTAACAATAGAACTCCCCTATGACCCAGCAATAGCACTGCTGGGGATTTACCCAAGGGATACAGAAGTGCTGGTGCATAGGGGCACATGTACCCCAATGTTCATAGCACTGTCAACAATAGCCAAATCATGGAAAGAGCCTAAATGTCCATCACCTGATGAATGGATCAAGAAGATGTGGTTTAGGGGCACTTGGGTGGCTCAGTCTGTTAAGCGTCCGGCTTTGGCTCAGGTCATGATCTTGTGAGCTCACGCCCCGTGTCCGGCTCTGTGCTGACAGCTAGCTCAGAGCCTGGAGCTTGCTTCAGATTCTGTATCCCCTCTCTATCTGACCCTTCCCTGCTCGTGCTGTTTTTCTGTGTCTCTCAAAAAAAAATTAAAAAAAAAAAAAAGATGTGGTTTAAATATACAATGGAATATTACATGGCAATGAGAAAGAATGAAATCTGGCCATTTGTAGCAACGTGGATGGAACTCAAGGGTGTCATGCTAAGTGAAATAAGTCAGGCGGAGGAGGACAGACACCATATGTTTTCACTCATAAGTGTAACAGGAGAAACTTAGCAGAGGACCATGGGGGAGAGGAAGGGGCAAAAAAATAGTTGGGGAGAGGGAGGGAGGTAAACCATGAGAGACTCTTGAATACTGAGAACTGAGGGCTGATGGGGGAGGGGGAGGGGGAAGGGGGGGTGATGGGCATGGAGGAGGGCGCTTGTGGGGAAGAGCACTGGGTGTTATATGGAAACCAACTTGACAAGGAAAAAAAAATAAAAATAAGGCTTAAAAAAATAAAATGCTTTTGCTGTTTTACTAATTTTCCTTAAAGTCTGTTGGGAATTACTGTTAGGTCTCTACCAGGAACAGGTGAGCAAAATAAATTTATCTGCTCTTGTGCTTTGGTGCAAGGGCTGTAAATTTACTTATTAAGGCAATTCCAGTGTTCTATCCAGGGAGATTAGTAAGGCAGGGGTAGCTGAATTTGAGACTGTCATAAAACACCTATTTAAGTAATCTAAAAAAGAAAAGTGTAAAAACACTTTATTCTAAGGCTCTTCACCATCTTATTTACACTAGAAAGGAGCTATTATATAAATGTTAAGAGAAAAATGCAAAGTGTTCTTCTAAGAAGTCAAACATCTGAATACATACTTGGTGAACTTTATTAGAGAGTGAAGTATTTCCACATAATGAAATAAATTCTATCAAGTATGGTAAACACCAGAGAATGGAACATGGAATCTTTAGCTTGATAACCACACACTTAAAATTTCTTTAGTGTGCAACTCCTACGCACTTCTACAGGAGTTTCTTCGGGTTTTATCCCTCGAGAAGACAGATAACATTGTTCTATTAACAGAGCGTTCATTAGTCTTAAAGGAGCATCGAGCTCTCCTGGCTCCGGACGGCAAAACTGATAAAAAGAAACACTCCTTAGCAGAGCTCTGAGCTGTATCTATTTCCATTTTTTCTATTAATATGGATATGCGTGAGCCCAATTATTTAGAATCAAAGGAGGGGATTTTGAAAGCACATCTTTACACTCCGTGATTTATTAACTACTGTAATATACTGACACCATAATGCAAGTAACAAATCACAACAGAATCCTAATGAAGGGATACAGTTAAAAGAAAGACCTGCACCGTGGCCTTCGCAGAGCTCCCACCAAAAGTATCTCGAACAAGGAAAACCCTATTGGAAGCTGGGCTGCCTGGCAACCAGAAGCTGGTTGCTAGGCTGCGCTCTTTTAACATGCCATCGTGAATGCTAGCACAGTCAAAGAATAATTTGGTATGAACAAAAGCCTATAAAAGAGCCTGGGACTTAAGTGCGTCTGGTTTACCCTCGGAGAACAATGCAGCTGCCAAGCCGATCTGGAAGCTCCCACGTCATTGTTCTGGAAGCCCGGCAACCTGCTCTGACTGCAGGAAGTGCATTTAACAGGCAACGCTGCTGAGCTCCCCCAAAAAGTTTGGGCTCTGCCCGAGTGCTGCGGTGGGGTAATGCCTCATGGCAGTGACTCCCAGACCGGAGCCCCGGCTTGCAGCAGGACGTAGTCTTTTAATATTGAGCAGTAGTGTCTGCCTTTTGGACGGGTTCAGAGAAGATGAATACTTTACGAAAAACACAGTCACTGGGAAACACGGAAATGTTTCAAGAGTAAGTGAAATTATTCTGAATTTTTACATCTTCCAGAGAAACAAAATCCAATACTGTCAAGTTTTTTAAACTATAAAGGATCCACCCTAAGCAAATATTTAAATCTTTCTATATCACTTCAGTCTAATATAAAAAACGTGTTCATGATGCAATGTAAATCTGCTCTACTATATAAATTTTATTCTACGGTTGTAATGATAAAACAGGGAGAAAAATGAGATTGTCAATAGTTTGCTTTTTGTCATACTAACCCAGAGAAAACTCATCTGTACTCGGTGAATACCAGACAGCTTTACCTTGTAATCGCTCATGTAATTTACACATCCTATTTAAATAAAAAACGTACAACAACTGGGCTAATATGATTTTTAATACTAAGGGTAAGAGTAAGCGTGATCTACCCTACTTAAAAAAATCAACATCTTATTTTGTTAGGCAAAACAATTTTTCTTTCAAAATATTTCGGTTGAACTTTTCCCCCACACTGACAGGCGTCTTCATGCTCCCCACTTCACTGGCTACTCAGCTATCCAACATCATCTCTCCTAAATAAGCAGTCAAATAATTTTTAGTTCCTATCAACCAGCAGACAAAACAGAAAACAGGCACAACTAAGGGCAGAGAGTTCAGGTGCCAGGCCTCTGAACCACACAGATCTTCACTACATAATCCCAATCGGAGATAACCTTGTTTGTATTGGTCAAATGGTAAACATTTGGTTTTTCAAACTTTATTCTCTGAAATGCTTCCGTACCCACTTGTAATTAGTAAAAGATTGTCTTGACTTAATATGGCACTTAAAATATTTTCCACAAATGATCTTGAAATCATTCAATAAAAAATTACATGCTTAAGACTAGCATTTAAGATTTAAAAGCTGAAGAAAAATATTTCCATTGTTCCACTTGTTAATGTCATGTGTAAAACTTAGAATTATTACAAGAATTCTTAGGGCACAACAGTAGAGAGTCTTTACTCTTGCTCAGTGCCTTAAAAATTATCAACATAATGTTGAAAAATAGCAGAGATTTCAATAACATTGCATTTTTTACTACATGGAAGGCAGAAAAGACTTTTCTCCTTAATTCTACATCATTTATTAGATTTTTTTAAAGTTTTACATTTACTCAAATGCAAATGTATGTAAATCACCTTTAAATTAATCAACTATTAACCAGTGAGGCTAATTTTCCCCAGTCCAGGAAGAAGCAGTGTAGACAAAATTTCACACATAAAGCAAGTAAATGTGTAAACTCCCATCGCTATCAAGAAACTACGAAAAATATAGCTTAACTTTTAAGCTTTGTATCAGGAATCCATTGTAATTGGCCTTTACACACTATAATCGTGAACACAAAAAGCTCTGGGCAAAAATATAACTGTCTGAACACAGATTTCTACACTTAAAAACTATAGCTTCCGTCTAGATATAATATGGAAACAGAAACAGTTTTCCTTGCCAAAGGCCTTATTGGTTAAAAATCAAATAATATTATTTGTTGAAAACTAAGTTTTCATGCTAATTTTATAGATGATGAAGTGTAACTATTTTAATTGTCAAAAAGAAACCTTCTATTAGCTGGAAGCAGGTTTATAAGATAACGGTTATTTCCTAGAAATGGGCTGTATACACATGAATCCCCCAGTTTGTTTTTTATTCTAAAGAGCCTCATATTAATCTGGAATATTAGACCACAAAGTTGTTAAATCAATTGATTTGTTTGTGATGTAAAATTACAGGGCCATAAAGTGGGTTCTGGTTGTTATCCAAATGGTAATACTACGCCAACAATGAAAATAAAATAATGAATATGTAATAAATACCTACTGCTGTGGTCTCTGTGTGTTTAATTACCATTGTCCTTCAGTGAGTGCTGCTGTCCGCATCCCGCTAGCTAACAAAGGAAGGATGTCCCTTTGAACAGATTGGTTAATGCTCTGGGGCAACAGATGTCTACTGGAGCTGCAGAAGACCAGCAACTGGTGGCCTGCCCATCTCCGGAAAACTTTCAATAGACTCATGCATATGTTCGCACAATAGGGCATGTGGTAGAAATGAAAACCTCTTTTTAACCCTTTATGCGCTTTCTTTCCCTCCCAACTGATAGATGAAAGTCTTTGTCTCCTCCTCTTTTCCCTGCTACACACCTCCTGAAAGCAACAGCTCTTGGAACGACATCTTCAACCCAATATTTGAAACTGCTGCAGGGAAAGAGGTGGGAGAAATCAGAAACCAGACGTTACCCTCAAAAACCGCTGACAGAGCAGCTGAACACTCAGTCACCGTATTTACAGCAAGCCGTCTGAAACATCTCCCCAAGCTAGAGTTTTACGACAGTAGAAAAACCAATCGAATCTTATCATCAGTTTACAGCTCCTAAGTCTGACAGTGACACTCTAAGGACCGTTAAGAATGTGACAAGATCAGATCCCAATTCATTGTTTACCAAAATATTAAAACGTGTGATCACTGATCTTTAAGGGCCCAATGCCTTGCAGACGTTCCTAAGGTGGTAATCACGGATAGAAATCCAGAATATAAAACTACAAAACATCGGCTGCACGTATTTTACAGAAAGAATGGTCTTGTATTTTGGCACTCTGTAATAACTTGTAGGCCTTCATTTAAGGGGTATTCTATCTTCTACAAAGTTCAAGTCAACACTCTTAGTACTCAGCAAAGTTGAACTTGGGAGGCAGGCATTAAGGAGCGCGGATACTCACGGGAGCAGGAAAATACAAAGACACTGGTTTCTGTAGCAGCTTCGGCGGGGACTCCTTAACACAGTGTCAGCCGCAGGCTTGCAGGCAGGCCCGACAATGAATGGTTGAACAGACGGGATGGCAAGGTCTTTGCTTAACCTATTACCGAGTGCAGGGACAGCCAATCGTGGGCGCGGGAGCTCACAATTAGCTGGCCGGGCAGATGCAGGCCAACCTCGGTCCCTGCGTCAGGTTCGCAGGTTCCTACGCTAAGCAAGTTGATGTCATGCCCGGGTCTGCCCCGGGCAGCGTGTGCATTAACGAGGGGTGTGCTGCAACAACAGGCCAGACAAAGGCCACTCGCAAGCAGCTGCTCTTTGGGGGCGAGTCATTAGGCAGCAGGCTGCCAACAAGAAACACCTGGCTCAGCGGCCTTCGGCTTCTCCTCCTTGCTTTTCATGCGCCAAACAAAGAGACCAATTCTATTTTCAAGTAGTCAGAGTTGCATGTTTCCAAAAAGTTGAGGCTCCACTCTGGTCTATTAGCTGTGGTGTTTTGAGAAATAAAGAAAATGAGGTGTGTCAAAGTAGCAATTCACCACTGCAGTAATCCCTTTCTTTAATAAAGGGGTTGCAGTGAAATGAGACAGAAGGCTACAGTCCAACGATTTCCCTGGAAACACTGGGAAACCCAAAATAGTTTTAGGTATTGGATCATTTGTTGTGAGACAAAATGAAAAAAAAAGTTGGGGGGAGAGATAAGAGCTTACAAACAGAATTTTAAAAAGTCCACTAGGAGTGTAGAGTGGGAAGATAAAACAAGTGTGCTCCAACTGTGTGCAAGTGTGGCATCCAAACTGTACGTTTAGACAAAACCGCTTACATTCAACCTAAAATCGCCAGCTCGGCCCACTGTACGCATGTTCTACACATAAAGACGCAAAACTCTTATTATGGATTCCAGTCACTTGTGTCATTAAACAAAAACTTCCATTCTGTTCTAACACACGTTACTACACCTGTCAAAGGGATTTGTATTTCAGCTCAGGAACAGGTTAACGTCACGAAGAGAACTGTGGTGGGAATAATACACCGGAAGTGGCCCCCAGGAGGGAGCTTGCGACCCCAGGATTACTCCCGAGTTCCAGAATGCAGTGTTCCCACTGCTCTGACTACTTGCTTCTGAGGGCTGCGCAAGTTGTATCCTGAGTGGCCTCAATTAAAGAACTTCAATCAAAATTTAAAATCCATCAGGTGTTGTGAAAATCTTCCCCTGCTTAGGGAAAAGGAAAATAGAACCGTACCGCTGTCCCGCCACCTACTTTGTGAACTAGCGCCCCCCACCCCCACACAAGCGCGCACCCACTTTTCACCCCGGTCCGGATTACAAGAGGGAAAGCAGGGGCTGCTACGGAAAGACAACTTTCTGATACAAGCTGAATTCTACAGAGACTAGGCTTTCCACGGAACCACCAGCAAAGTCAAGACGTAGAATCCGGTTAAGGCATCCCAAACGATGACTTCTCACAGAGAAGTAGTGGGGCTACTCACGTTTAGGATCATTTGTGAATACTTGGGGCAAAGTGCCAGTTGGGACTCTTGGCCACGCCCTTACTCTGTCTACTCAAGTGTCCCTCAGATTTTCTCTATTTGCAACCTAAGAGGAAGGTCTACGCCATACAGTTATGATTTTTCAGTTCTCTCACTGAAGAAAACATTCCTTATACTTACCAGAAGCCTAAAAGGGTCCTTAGATAAATATCAGAAATAAATTAAAATACAGAGTATACTTTAGACCACTGTCTGTATTTTCCTTAAATGAGCTTAATATTTTACGAAGGTATAGCATTCCCAAAATATTAGAGAAATTTAAAATCTGTGAAAAGATCTTCTAACTAAATGTAGTTACTAGGTCTAAAGCAAAAACCATTCTGTTTCTGCCAAGGGTTATTTACGGTAACATTTCTGCAGTAGGTGAGCCTACGGTCTAATGTCACAAGTGCATTAAAGATAAAGCAGCTCTCATACAGTTTCTTGCAAATTACAAGGTGAATTACACAGAGTTCAGACTTTATGTCTTGGGTGAGCATATGAATATGACTGTCACAGAAGTAAAAGTTAATGTATTTTTTTTTAAACTGATGTAGTGGGATTTCTTTTTTGAAATTTCATGAGTAAAAGGAGTAAGAAACATAAATCGAGGCCACTAGGATGGTTAGTAAATACTTCTTTTGGTAAAACAGAGTTTGATTTATTAAGATAAAAAATAACACACACTAACGCAAAGTAATTATAACTAAAACCTAAGCTATGCACCGAGAGACAGGTCAATATTTATGAATTCATATTAAAACTTTTTTTTGTGTATAAAAAGGAAGCTCTTTAGTATGAATAGAAAGTCCTCCTTTCCCCCTGGGTTTCCTTTCTTCTCTTTATCCCTTGCTACTATAGTTACTACTTTATAGCTTTAATTTAGGAGGAGGAGGAATCTTCTCACTAATTCCTGCCACTGTGAACACAAAGAATGAGCAAAAACTGCCCACAGGCTCAGCAGGAAGTCTGATCTCTAGCACAGGATTAAGCTTTTTTGCAAACAGCAAATAAAGGCAGTGATCTGAAAAAGCTAATCAGATCCTGCTGGGGTATTTAGACTATCTTGGTTGCTAGTATTGGATCATGTTAAGCACATTAAAACATCTGTAGGGGAAAAAGCCCGTCTGCCTTTCTTAGTCACTGGCCCTGCCAGGTCCCCTTGCGCCCTGCCCTCCCCACCCCCGCAAGGCCAAGGCCAATACAAGCAGCTGCATGGGGCTCTGTTTGGGGCACCCACAACCCAGGGCTGAGCAGGCGTGCAGCTAAGCCAAGAGAAAGCAAGGCGGGGTGTAATCTGGGGAGCGCTCTGAAATCTGTCAATGGCAAGGGCGGTTCTGATGTGGGGACCCTGTTTGCCGGAGTCTGAACGTGAACACTCGGGCTCTGAGGCTGGGGTCTGGGAACCAGTTCTCTTCATCACTGGGGATCCACGCCCACGGCCGGGCACCTTCCCCTTAATGTGGATTTGCTCCCAACAGTATAGAACCTCTCCTGATCCTCATAATAATACCATGGAAGTAAAATTACATCACGTTTTGCCAACTGTCTCCCAAAGGTTGAAAGGTTAAAGTTCCAGCCACAATCTTTTCTAATTTTTGAGAATTAAGCAAACAAAATAACCAACAAAAACCTTATTGACACACACAGTGTAAGAGAATGAAGCAAAACCAATCAGGAACTAACGTGAATGAAAGTGCTCCTGGGCCAGTTTTATGCCCTTCATGACAAGCTGAGTTTGCCCAGTGCCCTCAGCTCTCTGCTGCACATGCCCGTAGCCTGGATCCTGCCAGTGAGGCTGCTGTCCGTATCCAAGGTGGCCGTGGCTCAAAGCCACTCCAGCCTCTCTGGACTGGGAGGGCTCTGCCTGTGGGCTCCTGCTCTGGCTTCAACCTCCCAATTACAGGGGCCTTCTTGGGTACAACGCTCTATCTGGCCTCTGCCTCCTCACTGGAGGAGGACTGATCTGGTGGGGGAGACTGGGAAGAGGAATTTTGTAAGCAAAGCCCGGCCCCTTCCTCTGCACTTCTCTCTTGGGCATCTGCCCAGGGACAGAGAGTACACGGCTGCCTTGCTCCCCAGCACTGCCCGCGATTGGCTGGTGAAAGCTTTCTAGTCTGGGCGTTCAAGGTTATTAAGCCCTTCAAGCTGGGCTCTTAAAGTCATGTCCTACAATAGTTCCATACCAAAAAAAAAAAAAAAAGCGCTATTTTGATGTCCATCTGCCTGGCTCCTTTGTCTATTTCTCATTTGGTTCACAACTAAGGCAGGAAAAACACCCCCTCAAACAACATGCAACAAAAGCTTTTGCTGTAAGGAACTACTGAGGAGAGAAAAAGCGGTAAGACTTACGTAAATTAACTCTGATCAGACTACTTCTAAAACACGTTTGGTGGGAACATTTTTTCAAAAAGAAAGAATTCTGGGGCGCCTGGGTGGCTCCTTTGGTTAAGCATCCGACTCTTGATTTTGGCCCAGGTCATGATCTCAAGGTTTGTGACGCTGGGCGCTGTATTGGGCTCCACACTGACAGCGTGGAGCCTGCTTGGGATTCTCTCTGTCTTTCTGCCTCGCCCTCCCACATGCACATGTGTTCTCTCTCTCAAAATAGATAAACTTAAAAAAAAATCTCAAGAAGAAAAAATCCTGTAATAGGAGAGAAGATAAAGGGAACCTGGGTGGTTTGGTCAGTGAAGTGTCTGACTTCTGCTCAGGTACTGATCTCGCAGTTTGCGGGGTCAGGCCCGCTGTCAGGCTCTGTGCTGACAGCCTGGAGCCTGGAGCCTGCTTTGGATTCAGTGGCTCCCGCTCTCTCTGCCCCTCCCTGACTCTGTCTGTCTCTGTCTCTCTCTCTCTCAAAAATGAAGATTCAAAAAAAATTTTTTAAGAGGGAAGATAATGTCCCTCAAAGTCAAAATTCTAATGTTCTGACAATCTTTCAGTGCCATATCACTAAGAGGGTTCAGAGACAAATACTAAATACACAAAGAACAGTTATTTTCTTCCCAATGATCTAAAAAACAAAATTTCTGCTGTCGTTTTAAGTGACAACATACTCCACAGTGTAAGACTTCAATTATTTTCCAGTATTAAGTTCCTATTTAGTATTTTTAAAAATTCATTAAGCAACAGATCTTTACAAAGATGATCTTCTGGGTACCTAACTGGCTTACTCGGTTTGGTGTCTGACTTTGGCTCAGGTCTTGATCTCATAGTTTATGAGTCTGAGCCCAATGTCCGGCTCTGTGCTGACAGCTCAGAGCCCAGAGCCTGCCTTGGATTCTGTGTCTCCCTCTCTCTCTGTCCCTTCCCTGCTTTTGCTCGGTCTCTCAAAAATGAACAACAACAACAAAAAAAACTTTAAAAAGATGATCTTCAATTCTAGTCAAACTTGTAAATAATCAGGGAACAAGGAATTGTAGAAAAGCTCAGCAAATACAAATGACATCCTGAATGTTCATGTCACAGGTTCCTAAAGCAGCTAATATATAAGGAAGTAAAGGGAGAAAAAATTCAGAGGGGAAAAAGGCCATAAATGATTTTTAAAAGAGGTAAAAAGCACCTGATATCATCCATATTAAAATATACAATCACATTAAGTACAACTGAAACTCTGAGGAAAAGCTGACCCATAGGATGGAGTTTTATATAAAATACATTCTCTGAATTATGACAACCTGATGACACTTTACCTCTTACTGTGATACAATATTCGCAACTTCATTATCAAAGCCTCGACACAACTGTTCTCCCCTGATGCTGCATGGATCCCCAAATCCCAGCACCCAGGCCACACCCTCCCTCTATACCCTGTACACTCGTTCATGTACACGGTGTTGCCTACAGGCCACGCATCCCGGGGGGGATGGATGTGCATCTGGCTCTTTAGGTGTTATATAATTCTACTTAGCAAACTAATTCAAACACTGCTTGGTCAAGAGCATTGTTGAAAAGTGAGACTGGCAGAGTCAGGCTATAAAGAATATCAAAATTAAAAGAAAGCTCGGTCACGAGATCTGCCTGTTCTTACAAATGGTCCGGAAGAGTAAGAGTGCACGGAGTGTAGAACTCGGGAGATAAAACCGTGGTATGCAGCAAATGATATGAAAGGAGCTACAAACCATGACCCAGTGAAAGTTCTTTATTAGGAGTTCCATCTAAACTCAATCATCAAGATAGAAATAGTTCCTGACATACCAATTCTTCTAAGATGGGAAAATGAAATATCGGCCCTCACGGCCGGTGACTTTCAAGTACTGCACATGTCTAATTTTAGCCAATTGGCCTGGTTTGCAAAAAACTGAAAAACACGGACAGGCTCGCAAACCGAACGGCGGTGTTAGACGCTGCTGAGTGAAATCGGCACCGGAGTTCCTAACAAGACTCTTCTCTACAGAATTCTATTCCATCAGAGAGTGCTGTAATAATTTAGACACTGAGTTTGGATTCCTGAGCCTCCTCCACACCAGTCACCATATACTATAAGAAGTTATATTTAGGATGTGAATCATCCCTGAGAGCTGCCAACAGTATCTGACTGTCAGCTTGAACACGGCACTGACTACTGGGGTCTCGCTTTCTGCTGGATCTCCCAGACCCTGCAAAGTGCCTGACACACAAAAGACACTTAACAAATATGTGCAAAAGAGAGGGTAGCGTTTCCATACCTGGGTAAAAATCCCTTTTCCATATTTATCTGGTCTTCCCTTCACATAACCTATATTCTTCCCAAACACGACTATTTAAAGCAATGCTGCTTTCAATTTGGTTGCACACTAGAACCATCTGGGGAGCTTAAAAGATACGGATGCCAGAGTCTCATGCCTAGAGAGGTTTACTTATTTATTCAGGACTGGCGACAGGCCAGGTGGATCTGATGTGTACCCACGTTTCAGACAACTAGCGACTGAAAGGTTCTTTCTTCTTTTCTCCACAGCTTCCCATGTTAAAGTCCCTACCCATGACTACTGAAAGTTCAGGTAAGCTCCAATTCTGTGGAAACCTTTCCTGGAACATGGTTAAATTTATCTTTGGAGGACTTGAATTTTACACAGGACCTGGCATAGGGCCAGGACTTGATAAACGTTTGAGTGACGGATGATTCTGGGAGCAGGGCATAGAGAAACACAGGTTTATTGAAAAACTGATGTACAGGTAGGTCCTCGTTAGTGGCAGATTCTGTGTTTGCAAATATGCCTCCCAGCAAAGAAGTATTTGTTCCCTCCAAATTCATACTCGTGGTGCCTCTGAGCCATTCCACGCGCCTGCACTGTGGGAGTTGCCTGAGGCGCACAGTCCAGTGGAGGCTGAACATGGTGAGGCTGTGCTTCCTCCTTTAAGCTCTCACACTGTAGTATTTAGTGCTGGGTCTTCTGCATCTTGTGCTTTTTATTGGTGGACTTGTGGTTTAAATGGCCCTCCAGCCTGGCTCTCAAGCGCTGTCCAGTGTCCTGAAGTACAGGAAGGCCGAGACGCGCCGGGCAGAGAAGGCACGTGCCCCAGGTAGGCCTGACCTTGAGCGCTGGTGGCTGTGGGGTCAGCATGGGTGAACCAACACTATGTATGAAATAAGGGGTCTTTAAACAGCAACACACTGGCAACAGGGTTAGGTGCTGATTGGTCCATGGAAGTGTTCTGACTGAAGGCTCATAGGAACTTACTCCTGAATTTTCTCTAAGAGCAATGGTTCAGGACTTGCAGCAACTTTACAGAACAGAACTGCAGTGAGAAACAAGAGCTGAGGGTCATTTCACCCTCTCCCCCAGAACCTTTAGGACTGGTGTCTGTAATACCTGTTTCACTCAGCAATTGAGCACCTCCTTGGTGCAGGTGCTGGGGAGACAGCAGGAATGAAGGAAGCCCCTTTCTCTCCCCAAGCTTACCGTGTAGTATGGCTGGGGGGAGAGAGAGAGTACATACAATACATAAATATCAGGTGATGGAAAACACTGTAAAGAAACGGAGTCAGGGAAGGCTTCTCTGATTAAGGTGGTATTTGCACAGACACTGAAGAAAACGTGTACAGGAGGAGGGAGGTACAAAGGCCTGACAAGACAGTGTGTTCATGGAACAGCAACACAGCCAGTGGGACTGGTGGCAAGTGACTGGAGGCATCAGAAGATGAGGATGGAAAGGTAGCTGCCAAAGAAGCCAGGTCACGTGGAGCTCTAAGGGGCAGTGCCTCGTAGACTGTACACAGCATTTGCACCATGAACGTCTTCAAGAATCTGATTCACAAAGTCTGGGGAGGGGTCCGAGGTTCTGCAGTCTAACAAGCTCACAGTTGAGGACATTGCTGTTGGCCCACAGACACTATGGTGACAAGCAAGGCTGTAGGTCACACTAAGGCCCTGGGTTTTAATCTGAGATGGGAGTGACAGGACCCTGTTTTATAATAAGCTACTGTAAACTTGGGCTTACTTCTACACTACTAATTCCATTCCATTGATCTTTTTCTATTTCTTACCATATATGAAGACTGGAGACTGACAGTGTATTGGGGACCTTGCATGTACAAGTCTTCCATCATTACGTTTTTAAGCAGGCTTCATGCCCCGCACACAGCTCAAGGTGGGGCTTGAACTCACGACCCTGAGATCAAGACCTGAGCTGAGATCAGGAGTTGGCCACTTAACTGACTGAACCACCCAGGGGCTCTGGTTACATTTTTCTCATTTTCATCTTTTCTTTTTCCTGGCTAGTTTGACATGTACATGCAGATATTTTAGAACTGTTTTGACAAATTTTAACCAAAGAGCTGTTGGTAATTTGAGGGAGATTGTGCTGTGATAATACTTCCTTAAAAAGTACTGTTTTTTTTTTTAAACTGTTTAATCCAGAATGATTGGGTATGTGTACACACACACACACACACACACTCACCACTCAGCCATAAGCAAGAATGAGATCTTGCCATCTGCAACAACATGGATGAACCTATAGGGATTATGCTAAGTGAAATAAGTCAGAAAAAGCTATGTACCACAGGATTTCACTGATATATGGAATATAAAAAACAAATGAACAAAACAGAAATAGACTCAGAGATACAGGAAACAAGCTGGTGGTTACCAGAGGCAGGAAGGCTGGGGTCATCTTGCCATATATGAACATAGTGAACCACTATGACGTACACCTAATATTCATATGATACTGACTGTAAATTATACTTCTGTAAAAAAATTAATTTCTTCACAAAAGAAACTTTTTACTAAGGCTGTCTTCAAATACTTTGCTTTTGTTCTTGCTGCTGTGAATGAAGGTTTTCTTCTTCTCTCATTATATTTACTGAATAGTTATTGTTGATGTCTAAAATATTATTTTATTCCCAAAATTGAACTAAGTGAACGAGCTATGTCCGTGAACTCTGCATGTTTCCATCAGTGCTTCTCTGGGGCTCTGAGGATTTCCAGACACGTATAATCACGTAAAATCATCAGACGGCCTCTTTCTTAGCAATGTTTCCATCTCTTACTCCACACTTGTGTCTAACGACACCGCATTACTACATAACAACGGCTATTTTGTGCTTTTCCCCAATATGGATGGGAATGTCTCTAGAAGTTTATTAGTAAGTGTTTTCACAGACTGCCGGCTAGGTGGCATATACACATGTGGATATATGACACGTATATACCTCACTTGGGCGTAATTACCTCCCCAGACCTCATTTTTTTCAATAGCAGAAAAACAAAAAACAAAAAAAGATGTAATATGGTTGCTTTGAAACTTAAATGAGGTAAAACAGAACACTTGCATTGGGGTCAGGCACATAGCAATCACTCAGGAAGTGTTAGCTATATGCAATTATTTGTTTATATACAGATATATATATATACACACACATCACACTATATAGAGCCTTTAAAAAATCACTTGTAGAAATACATTTTCCTCCTACATGAAAAATTTAGGGAAAAAAATCAGGAGTGTGGATCACACTCATGTGTTAAGGTGATCATATGTTTTTCTTTGGTTTACTAACATGAATTGTATTAATAGACTAATCTAGAAACAATTACATTTTGAGAGGATTATATATGCTTTTATTTCCCAGATATTTTTCATATCAATAATAAGATGGTGTTGTCACCTTCCTTAGTGTATTTGCTTTGCCATATTTGGGCACCACAATTTTGCTATTAGCAAAGGGATACGGTCAGAGTACCAAAGAGCGCCGGACTAGACTGGGCCAGGCTTTCCTACAGAGGCACCATCATTTAGTGCTCTGATCTGATTTAGTGCTCTTCTGAAACATGTCCCTGAACCTTTACTATCAATCCCAGTGAAGAGTGTACTCCATCATGGGGTCCAAAGAAAAGAGGTTGATAACATAACTTATGAATTTAAAAACCAATGCCATAGCATGCCCTCTTCCAACAAATGAGTAACCTGGACAAGTTATGTAATTACTGTGTCTCCATTTCATTAACTAGAAAATGCAGATAATAACACCATCAGCACAGGGTTGTTATCATTTTAAACGAGTTAGTATACTACACAGTGGCTTAGGACAGTGTTTGGCACATTGTAAACGTTATCTAAAAAGTATGCAGAAAGTGACGATGTACAACAACAACAAAAAAATAGCAAACCTGATTTCCATTATTTCAGGTTTCCAGTGAGGTAATTCTAAAAGTTCTCTTTCCTAGTGACTAGAAAGAATATGCAAGGGCTACAAACGGTATCCCTCTAGCCGTTATCACCACGGGTTTCCACAACCCAGACTTCAAACCACTTAGGGGTTCAAATACCCCATGTTACACCTTTGTTCACAATCTTACTGTATGAATCTGGTTAAATTAGCAATTTAGAGCAATGTTTCCCAGAAGGAAAGTGGAATAACATTTAGTGTGGAAAAGCCAAACATACCCAAGCTTTTTTGTAAGAAAAGCTGACAATGTGAAGGTCATGCTACCTCAGCCAGAGAAAATAATGAGAAGATGCTGACAGACAGCCGAGAGGGGACAGGCCGATCCAAGTGGTCGGGGGGCCAGTGAGTCGGAAGAAACCACTGGTTTGATGGTGGGCACGAGCAAACGGATGAGCGAGAAAACAGAAGCATAATTAGAAGGAAATAATGAGAGGCCCTTGAAAGGAAACTAGGATTTTTTCTTGTAGGATACAAGTAAACATTTCCTCCAGTTTAACAATTTAGATAGCGGGCTGTGAAATAAATGGCTCTAGACAAGGCGCAGCTCTCCCCTCCCACCTCGCTCATAATATAATTTCATTAACATTTTAATTTATAGCCACAGATCTTTCCTAAAGTAATAAATTGCTACTCTTTTTGGAGTTAGCTTTCTCCTAAGGCTGAGAAGTTATTAGCTATTGAAAATTCAGAGCTGTGATCATTTTCCCCTTAAATAATGGCTATTTAAAAAATCTTTTATGAAAAGAAAAGATTCCTAGGACAAGAATTTTATTGATAGTAACATCATTCATTATGGAGTGCCTCGGTTCTTAGGGCATTTTTATAGAAGTCAGCTCAATCGCATTTCATTTGGACACTTAAGAAGGAATGGTCTGATGAAAGGCAGAGAAACAGCACCGTCCGAGAGAACCAACCACGCTCCATGAGAGCATAAATCAGGGCTCCCGAGTCCATGGGCCCACTCAACAGGCATGTATTTAAAGCCTGCTGAAAAAGGGATACCGCGGAGTGGAGAGACGATATCACACAAGTGCTCTCCAAGGGATATAAAACGGTCCTAGGGAAACCAAATCAATGAACATCTGTGCCGTACAGGGTATGTCAAAATCAATGCTATTAACAGATTAACAGTATAAGAGACCAGGGCCTTGGCTATGATTTGAGAAGGTTCTGAGAGGTGAGGACAGACAGAAGGTGCTGACACAGTCCCATACAGCCTAGGGTGGAGGTGTTCATGGCTGGAGGATGGAGGGGGGAAAGGGAAGGCTGGGCAGAAAGGATTTTTGCCCAGAGAGCAGGATCAGAGGCCCAGAGATGTGAGATATAATAAAATATGCACAACACTGTGATTAATACTGCTGTGATTAATTCTACTGCCGTAGAAGAGGCTAGAAAGAGGCCATACTAGAGTTTCAGCGTTGGTACTGGGAAACTATTTAATGGTTTTTTTTTTAACAAGAGAATGGTAGGGAGCACAGGTAGGAACATCTAGGACACGGGCCGGAGCAACATTTCCCACATGTGTCTCTTCAGTCAAGGGACATAAGTGAAATAAACTATAGGGACTACATCAAAATAAACGGCTTCTGCAGAGAGAAGGAAACTAAAAGACAACCGGGACTGAATGGGAGGAACTATTTGCAAATGACATACCTGATAGGGGGTTAGTATCGAAAATACATGAAGAATTTATGCAACTCAATACCCCAAAACCAAATAATCCAATTAAAAAACGGGCAGAAGTCATGAATAGATATTTCTCCAAGTAAGATGTCCAGATGGCCAACAGACACATGAAAAGATGCTCAACATCACTGACCATCAGGGAAATACAAATCAAAACTACAATGAGATATTACTTCACCCGTCAGAATGGCTAAAATGAAAAACACAAACAGCAAGTGTTGATGGCGATGTGGAGAAAAAGGAACCCTCACGTACCAATGGTGGGAATGTAAGCGGGTACCCCACTGCAGAAAACAAATGGAGGTACCTCAAAAGTTAAAAGCAGAACTACCCTACAATCCACTAACTGCATTACTGGGTATTTACCCCCCAAAATACAAAAATGCCAATTAAAGGGATACACGTATCCCTATGTTTACAGCAACATCAACAATAGCCTAATTATGAGAAGTGCTCAAGTGTCCATTTACTGATGAATAAAGATGGGACACACACACACACACACACACACACACACACACACACACACTGGAGTATTACTCAAGAATGAAGAAAAATGAAATCTGGTCATTTGCAACAACATGGATGCAGCTGGAGAGTAAAATACTATGCAAAGTAAGTTAGAGAAAGAAATACTGAATGATGTCACTCATATGCGGAATTAAGACAAAACAAATGGGGGCGCCTGGGGGCCCCGACATGGTCGGACTGGAGCATCTGACTCTGGCTCAGGTCATGATCTTACAGCCATGGGTTTGAGTCCTGCATTGGGCTCTGTGCTGACAGCTCAGAGCCTGAAGCCTGCTTTGGATTCTGTGTCTCACTCTCTCTCTGCCCCTCCCCCGCCCACAAGAAACATTAAAAAGTTTTTAAATTAAAAAACAAAGAAACAAAACAAATAAAAAAGGAAAAATAAGAGACAAACCAAGAAACAGACTCATTAACTATGGATAACAAACTGATGGTTACCAGACAGGAGGTAGATGGTGGCATTGGGGGGGGGGTGAAACACGGGATGGGGGTTAAGGATGCACTTGTGCCGAGCACTGGGTGATGTTTGGAAGTGTTGAATCACTAGATTGTACCTGAAATGAATACTACACCATATGTTAACTATACTGGAATTACATTTTTTAAAATGAGAATGGTATATTTCTTCCCACATTAGATAAAGTTAATGGGGAACCCCTGAAGTTTTCTGTCAACATGAACGACATGTTTCTAATTACATTTTAGGACAACTCCAGCTGCACTGGTTTTGAGGAGGGTAAAAGAAATTCAAAGAAGAATTATCATAATAGTCCAAGCAAAAGGTGACAGGTATCTTAAGTTACACAGGAAAAAAATAAAAAGAAACAAATAGAATATATTATCTAAATTAGAGCCAATGGCTCTAGACCAAAAAGAAGTAAAATAAAAACGTTAAAAATGTATTCAACTGCATTGAATGACACAAATCCCCTGCAAATTGGCTAAGGACACTGGGTAAAGGCAGTTAGCGGCCTCGCAGGGAGCTACTTCCAGGAGACGGAGCAGACATTTTTACCCAGTGTGCCAGACATCCCCTTCGTGGGCTACTAAAGTCTACAGACCTCTTTTCAAAGAAATGCTGTTAAATACAGCATCACAAAGAACAAGATGCAGCAGCAGACCTGATAATGACCGAGATTTTGAAGTAGTTAACAGTGAAAATGGCATTTCAGAGTAACTACCTCAACTGTGACAGACAGGGACACACTTGCAATTTCTAAGGGTGACAAAGTCAGGTATGCTGTTCTTGATACTGTGTTTATTGCTTGTGTTCATAATCGAGCGAAACGCTGAGTATCAATCAGAAATATAGGAGATCTAGGAATATAAAGATGTAAGTTTCTTCCCGCCTGACATGACAAAAGGCCCATGTTCTGCTCATGGGTCTCCCGGGGAACTGCTGGGTGCAGGGTAAAACTCCTAGCTCGAGTGTGAGAAGAGGAAAGGACAGCACACGGATGCTTTTAGAAGTCTGGCAGGAAAGGAATAAGATGGAGAAAGAGACTGTGGGGGAAGTGTTAGAGAAGGAGGAGCTTTCTTCTCTAAGAAGTGTAAGGCAGAAGAAGGGAGTCAGTGGGGCAGAGAGAAAAAGCGTGCACTCATCTGTGTACAAGTGAATGAGCACCCCCACAGGTCTGTCAGCATCACCTGCCTCTGCCTCCAAAACCCAGGGGGTCAGTACTGCCAGGGGCAAGAGAAAGAAGCCTCTCCTGGCAAGAAACTCAGGAGCAGGGGGCTCGTTTTCGTTGCTCTCCTGCCTCCTTTTCTACTCATCTTCCACCCTCTTCCTCCACCCTCACATACCTGAGGCTTAGCGCTGCGCCTACAGACTCCCCTGTATTGCTGCTTCAGTCCCTCCTCCACCCAAACCCCCAACTCCCAAAGACAAGATCAGTGAGGACACCAGGAGGCTGATGTGATTGAAGGAGTCCCCAGACGTCTAAGTGAGGATTCTGGAGGACGGGGTGAAAGGGCAATGAATATCAAAAGTACAGCTTGTTAGAGCAAATGACTACTTAGACAGGGAAGCTGATGAAAGCCTGTGAAACGTGACAGCCAAGCACACGGCGGTCCCAGTCCCCCTTCCCTGCCCCCGCACCTCTCCACCTCCCTGCTCACGTGTGCACCCACGTGCATGGAGAAAAGGGGGGTGCAGGGAGGGCAGGGTCGGTTCACCCCCTTCCTCACTCTTCCAAGAGACTCCAAACCTTGTTTGCTTTGATAAACAAAATGCTACTTTACTGGGAAGCCAAGATTTGGCAAGTACACAAATTCAGCAGTCTTTTGAGCTAGTATTTCTAAAATAAGGAACTCCTCTTTTTATCTTACCTTCCGGTTCGGATTATTTCAGCGCTTATACACATGAAATTGTGTAAGAGGCTAGCAAAAGGTGAGAAGAAAAATTATTCTGATCAAATATGAATCCGTGAACTGTCCCGCTTGGATTAGGCGTTGATCCATGAAGAAGTGCCCCGCCTACTGAAATGCACACAGAACGGAAGCGCTCGTTGCTACCACGGGGAGAAATAGACACTGCCGATCCACCTGCGGTTCGAGGAGCGCTCGGCCCGAGACTTGCACCCGGCAGCGCGCTTGCCAAGCTGGCATCCTGGCTGCTGGCCGTCACCCAGCAGCCCCGCCGCGCCTTCCATCAGATGCCCCAGCGGCACGGGGGTCTCCAGGCCCGGCTGCCAGCGGGGCACGTGCTTCCCCGCCGCCCAGGCTGCCCACCTCCACCCAGCGCTTCTGCGAGCCTTCTTGGCAGCGGATTCCCAGTATTTCTTCACTATCATACTTCCGCCGCGCTACCTGCGCTCTGAGGTTGGGGTCGGTCTCGGCACAGAAAATGTCTGTTCTCTGTGGACGGCGTACAGACAGTGGCGGGCTCTGGTTCCCTGTTCCCGATCTTTCTCCAGGGGGGAGGAGTGTGACGTGGGGACCAATCAGCGGCTCTCCCCGAAATGCAAGCGGACCTCAGAGCACACTGGTCAGCAGGGAGCGTACTGGGAAATAAAACGGCATCTGTTTGAAGCATTTTCTTCTTCAGAAACAGAGTGATTTGTTAATTTTCTCACAGGAGCCACTAGAATCGCCACCACTCCCCAATTTCAAGAACGTGGAGTAATTTATGTAATTCTGCTATTTCTCTCGGCCACTTTATCCAGCCCATCCATAAACAGGTCAGGAAAGAACAGTTTATTTTTCTTTCCAAAGCTTTACACTCTTGAGAGGGACAGCGGGAGGGGCTGTGGAAAAACCACAGGCGCTTGCTCAACTCCTACCCCCAGAACATCCTAGAAAGCACGTAGGAGGGGACGGCACCAGGGCCAAGAAGTGTGGAGATCTAGGAGCAGAGGAGCTTCATTTAAGCACTCAAACACTTTTAAAACAAACCGGGAAACCAGCTTATTTTGGAAGTTAACACAGAGATGACAGAAAGCCCCGAAAATCCAAAACATTAGATGCACCACTCTCACCCACAGGCCCTCAATGATGATGACGGCATTAACTTCCCGCGACCATTAGTCCTGAAGCACTGACAATGCTAAGTCCTTATCTCAAGTACTGGCACCGTAATTCACCACAGGCTGCCTGACTTCGAAGCTGAGCTACAGAGAGACATGGACACGAGACCACCTTCTTTAAGGCATTTAGTACAAATCCAGACCTGGACAAGAGAAGTACACTCTGACCACCATACAGAGAGAGGAGTGAGTCGCACAGGGCCAAACACAGACTTTAAAATCAATCATCTATAAATTAAGAACCTCTTCCAAATAACTCTAGTTAAAGAAAAATAAAAATAAAATTATAACTTCTGGGGCATGACCAGACTGAAACTCAAAGGAAAATTAATGGTACAAGTGTTTTTAATAGAAAACAAGCAATGAATGAATTAGAGATTTAAACTGGAAAGGTTAAAATGAGCAAGCAGACCAAATACAGTTGAACAGAGGAATAAAATTAATAGCACAAAGAAATTTGGAAGCAAAAAGGGAAAAATAAAACTGGTTAAGGAGGGGCTAGTTCTGAGTGCACGAATGGATGCCAAGCCCCCTGAAACCGTGACCAAGATACAGAATGTTACAAATGCGATGTCCACAGGGATGGAAAGATTTTTCCCAGAAATCTTCATGCCAATAAATTAACAATTCATCATTAAAGCTGACTTAAAAAAAGGTTATGAGTGTCAATAACCATGGAAGAAATTGAACGCTGTGAGAGATTTCTACTGGCTACTCCATTCCTGATGAAGGCTGCTGGGCCTACAGGTTCCATGGGCGTGTTCTAGCAAAACCTCAAAGCATCCAGCTTCACTTAATTACTTATTTGAGGGCCCTGGAGAACATGGAGAGCATGCAGCTGGTTTAAGAGTCTAATATAATTCTGTTGACGAAACCTAACAAAAATGGCACAAAAACTAACCAAACATATGCATAATCCCACTTCCACTATCCACAGAAGTTCTGCACGTCAGGTGAATTGCATAGCATATTCAAGTTGTCACAGCACACATTGCCCAGGTACATCTTATTCTACGACGATAGCTATGTCTGATATTGAACAACCTTGTTAATTCACTTCATTGCAATTGTATGGATTAAAGGTTCATGCACTGGCTTGCTTGTGGAAGAGGAAAGAGGGACCTGGGCAATCAGGAACTTGGTAGATTTCTGGTCTGAGCAGCTGAGAAGGTAATGAATGACACTCAAGTGGGAAAAGGGTGGAAACAGACATATCTGGAAGAATAAAAATTGTCTTAGATGATTTTTCATTTCAGATACCAGTAGCTCTCCCAATGGAGCTGTCCCAAGACACGTGCATAAAAGCCAGCTAGGACGTCAGCAGTCCGCAGCCTACTGATGGGATTTAAAATCCAATCATGGATTGATGGAAGAACGTAGAAAAAAGAAGAGACTCCAGGACAAAAATTTCAGGAACCTAATGACAGAAAGATGCTACCTAGATTTGGGAATACCGTATTTTTAGAGTAGCACATATCGCCATACTTAATCGTCGTTTTAAGCATGCTAAATTAGGACTGCAGTATAAAATCTAATAAAAAACTCATGAGAGCATGAGGCAGTTTTCCTGCTAACTTCTGAAAATGCCAGTTTAGTCACATTGTCCATTTTGGGGATTTGTAAGTTACTTGACTCTTTTGGAGAGGAAGAAGTTGTCAAGGAGTGTTCTGAAAGACGCCTCAGAGGCTCACTAAGGACCATGGGACCCCGATCCTAAGACTTCATTTGAATAAAAGGTTCTATTCCAGGGGCAAAATTGTTTCATTAATTTTTACTACTATTTTACAAATATCAGAAGAGTGGACAATGGTGAAAACAAGAGGTCTTGAAGTATGTATCATGGAGACAAGGATCAAATCATTAAGCACGCTGAAAGCAGTAAGATTTCAACCTTTTTGACATTTAAGATTTACTTAAACTGCATGTTCAATAAAGAGGAAGAGAATATGAATTAAACACTGAAAAAATATTTTTGAAGATATGCCTAATACAGACACTTATGGATTTACTAATTTAAGGGGATCCTCCCATTAAATATCTATTTTCAAGTTTCTCCCATGTGACTTTTATGGTTATTTGCAGGAACATGTGTATATGAGTAGGGGACACCTCCACATGAAAACAACAGCCACTGATATTTAAGAAGTGAAATACCAGAGAGGAAGTCGCATTAAAATCAGAAATAAGCCCAATTCATCAACAAATGCCTGCTATTCATCAACACTGTTCTCTAGTTTCAACCAATGCAATACAAGAAGAAAAGGTAGAACTGAAGTATTGAAAAAAATATTGTATCACCATTATATATTCTGAAAAATCAAGAGACTCAAACTGAAAAGGTGTTGGAACTAAGTAATAAAATTTAGTGAAGAGTACATTAAAGAGTTCAGTAAGGTAGCTAAATGGTTATTTAAAAATGAATAGCTTTCCTTTATACCAGCTATGGCCAGATATAAAATAGAGGTATATCAAATTATAAAATACAATCATGGGAAATCTCATTATAATAAATAATGACAGCTAACATCTTTCAAGGATATACGCTTCAACACACATCATCTGTTAATCTCTACAACCATAATATTATAGGGTAGTACCATGATTATTGGTACCACTATCACAATTTTACAGAGGAAAAAAAAAAACTAAAGCTTTGGGAAATTCTAAGAAAACTGTCCAAGATCACACAGCCAGTATGTGTCAGAAAAGGAACTTGAACTCAGTCTCTCTACCTCTCAAGGATGAGCTTCTTAACACTATTAAGCCCATTCTTGTCTATCAAAGTAAAAAATCTAGGCTATGTGGGAAAATGGTAACAGGTGCAAAGAATGGACATACACACTGCCAATAAGATTTTACATTGGTGCAATTTTCATGAAGACATCTAGGAATTTGTGAAGAACAGAATCAAGAGTGCCGGGGTGGCTCAGTCAGTTAAACATCTAACTTCAGCTCAGGTCATGATCTCTTAGTTTACAAGATTGAGCCCCACGTCAGGCTCTGTGCTGACAGCCCAAAGCCTAGATTCTTCTCCCTCTCTCTCTGCCCCTACCCTGCTAGTTCATTGTCTCTCAAAAATAAATAAAAACATTAAAAAGAACAGAATCAATGTGTACAAGCATCAGTATACATGAACACTTATCACACTGTCATTTACAACAATATAGAAGACTGGTCATACTCTATTCAATGATACAAACTTGATTAACATGTAGTAGTTGAGTACGATGAATACCATTAAGTCAATAAAGAGAAAAATAATTATTTTAAAAGATATTTAACGGCACAAGAGAACACACTGAAGGGAGAGTGATATGCACACCTATACATGTGATGGCCAAAAGTTTTAAAATGAAAACACTGACACCAAAATGATCTCTAAGTGATAATTACAGATGATTTTCAGTATTTCAGATTTTTTCTATATTCTAAAAAAAGTGATAAAGTGAAGGTGTTAACTAAACTCAAAATTTAATTTTAAAAGATAAAGTCATCAAAATAACAGAAATGCAGTTTAGAAAATATTTCTGCTGCTTAAAAGTGTTTCTTCCTATGCACTATATTGCCAGTTTTAACATACTTTTATGCCCACGACTTTTATGTTACTTAAGGTACTTTTCTATCTTAGCAAAAACAGAAATACCTACTTTATCAACATAGATAATTTACTGCACATTTTAAGCTTTTTGAGTTTGTACTCATCATTTAAAATTACAGCAAAATTCCAGAAAGTATCTAATATAGATCACCACACCAGTGAGGCAATTAACAAAAATGACAATTGAAAGGTCGAACAAAAATGGTTAAGTCGATGAGGAGAAAGCCTCAATTATACGGGGAGCCTGCTCCCTGTAAACACAATAAAAATGATTATAAAGTAAAAGCCAAGATATGCAACAGACTAAGTCACAGAATAAGGATAAAAATAAGCCCACATAATTTTGAATAGTAAATGAGTACAGATGACGAAGAACAAAGAACAAAAACTAATTTTAGCTTCACCCTAAAAAACATGAAGTAATAGATTTGAAAACTCTTTGGAAAATCTAAAATATAAACTGACATATTAAAAGCAAGAACAGCAAACTCGACGTTACAGGGCTTTCCTATCTGGAAATCCCAATTACTCAGGACACGATTAAGAGCCTGTGAATAAGGAGACAGGAAAACAAAACAAAATCTCTGTCCAATCAAATCAATGGATACAGCTAAATCATTTTCTAATAATACCGAGTGCCTGGCACACTTCCGCGCTCATGATCTTGATTCAGTGAAAACAACTGTGCAAAGTCCACAAGTCTGATGGGTGAGAAAAGTCAAAGGGAAACTGAGGTTTGCCTAAGGTCACAGCGTGGGAAGGGCAGAGCTGAGATGCAAGCCCAGGTCCCACCTGCTGTCTCTGTGCAGCGTCACCTTTGAGTTGTCTAACCCAGACTACCTGGGCCTTATACAGGCCTTTCGTCAGTGCCAAGACGCTTATTTCCGACACATTATTAGCTGCTGTCATTCAGTTTCAGAGTCCACAGCAGCCTAGAGGGAGGGAGTGACAGTGTTGGCAAGGAACAGCTAACATCAAGAAGAACAACTCCCTGATAGAAATCAGTTTACATCATGCGGTCCTGCTGCCCCCACCGTCTTAACAACAACAACAACATGAACAAGTATTGCCATTTACTTGGGGTTAAGCCAGAAATCTGGATACCCCTGGCCAAGTTAATGAGCATCTCTAGCCTCAGTTGCACCACCTAGAAGCCAGGCAAAACAACAGTCTCAATCTAACAGGACAGAGGTGAAACTAAGTCAGATAACGTAAGTAAAGAGCTTAATACCGGTGCCTGGCACAGAGTTAGTGCCCAATAAATGCTAGCTACAATTCGATTTCACAACAAGTGAAATCATAAGCTGCATGTTATTTGAAGGTAGAAAACGATACTGTGCATATAAAATCATCCATTTAAAATCGTTTAAACATTTTGCTCTCAGAACACTTTAAAAATAAATGTTTTACAAAACTCACTTTTATAATATCCTTCCCTTGCTCAGTGGGGTAGATAAGGTTAATTACATTCTTTGAAGGTAAATGTGTACAGCCCCTCAAGAAACCACATCATTCTTCTAAGTTAATTTTTACAGTTTGAGTTCCAATTATCTTATTTGCTCCCAATCAATTATTATGACCATCTCTTCACCATCCACAGGCTTTTGTTCATCCTACCCACATGAGCAGATTCATTTTCAGTACTATGTGGCCCTTGGATAATAAAAACACATTCATGAAATATCTACTAGGTGCCAAGGATTGTACCAAGAGTTTGGTTAGAACAATATAGACCAGAGTCCTTGCCCTCAGGGAAACTAAAATAAGATTAGAAAAAAAAAATCACAGACATGTATAAGATACCGTTACCAACACTTTGTATTACTAGTATATAGTTATGACAAATCTATGCTCTAGGTAGTATTCTCTGTTTTACAGACGAAGAGCAGAGATGCAAAAAGTAGAAAAGAAAGAGAAGCAAACAGTTAAACATAGCCAAATATTTGAGGGTTAGGGAGGAATACATCATATTTTGAAAACACAGGGGAGTAAGCAAATAATTTTGCCTAAAGCTAGGAGACTATCAAATGCTTGTGTTTCTACTTAAAAACCCAAGTAAAACTCTGTAAAGTATACCTATGGGAATAAAAAATAGGAGCGGATTTATCCAAATATTTACATGAGTTATTTCTGGGTAAGGAGATTCCAGGTGGCGTTCGTTCTCTCTTTGCTTTTTCTTAACCAACTGGTAGTACTTCGGCAATTTAAAATATACGTAGGGAGGAAAAAAAGCCATCATTAAAATTAGATATCAACGCTCATCTTGCAAACTGTCAAAAATTTTATTTAAAAAATTTTAAAATATTTATTTTTGAGGGAGAGAGAGCGAGCGAGTGCAGGAGAGGGGCAGAGACGAGGAAGACAGAATCGGAAGCTGGCTCCAGGCTCTGAGCTATCAGCAGAGTCCGACGAGGGGCTTGAACTCAGGAACTGCAAGATCATGACCTCAGCTGAAGTTGGATGCTTAACTGACTAAGCCACCTAGATGCCCCAAAAAGTCAAGAGTCCATTCAAACATGATGAAATCACCTCTCTCCCTGTCTCTGCTAAGAGGTATACATACCCATACAACCTTTCTGGAAAGCTTTTTGGCCACCAAAAGACTTAAAGCTTACTGTCTTTAGCATTACTTCTAAGAATCCTAACGGCACAGGTGCAGAAAACATCTCACTGGGATGTTCAGCTAAAGCAAAATGGTATTAAAATATTCGGGGGGGGGGGAACAGGTCTACCCAAAACAGAATAAGGACTAAATGACATGTTCTTATCAAGGAAACGTATGAAATGCTTTTAAGATCACAAGAAAATCCTGAGTGTCCTCCAGGTGCAGAAGGGAAGGTGAGATACAAAGCTCTATAAACTATCACTCTAACTGTGTAACAAAAAGATCTTTTTAGAACCAAACCCCCAAGAAAGAGGATTCCATTACATCGTTTAAACCTCCCATTACCATAAAAATTTATTAACACGTATTAGGATGCAGAGCCCTTAATATTTGTGTAAAGCAGAGCGTATAAGCCTGCCCAACCTAGAGCCCTGGATCTGCCATTATGAACCGTGAGACTTCCCCCAGTTATTTATCCACACTGTGCTTTGGGTTCCTCGTGGGGGGTGGGGAGGCCATAAATACTCCTTTATGGTCCGTGCAGTAGGACATGCATTAATACATGCACAGCCTCTAGAACGATGATTGGCACAATTGTTACCTACTGTCATCAACTTAAGAAGTACAACAGAGTAAACCTATGAGACCTCAGCGGAGGCCTCGACCACGAGGCGTGAGCTGAAGAAAAGGTAATGTTCCAGGGAAACAGGACAACCTTGGGATTTTCTACTATTCCCTCTCCACCCTTAGGGAGTTGGTAATTCCCTTGAAGGCAGAACACTTTGAATTTTCAGACATCTGCTTGTGGGCTAGTTCACTGAGCCTAAGAAGTACGGTCAGTACGCTAGGCTTTATGGGGGATTATTTTTCTATTTTCACTTTAAGGATGTAAAACAATCCTTTGCCAATGTACAGAAAAGTTAAAGAGAGAAATCCCTCATAATGTCGTTACGATCTCTGGGTCATAGGGGTTTAAATATTTGTTTACATTTGTCTACGTTTTCTAAGTCTTCTACCATGAAGTATATGACATTACTATATAGTCAGAGAGTGTTGTAAAAATCAATAAAAATCACTGTTCATAAAAAACCTTTGCGGTTTCTGCCAAAAAATGCTCGCGCCTTCTGGTGAGACTACACTGCTGTTTAAACCCTCACCATGTCAGACAAAACAGTTTTCAGGTTTGTCTTCTTAGGGACCTGGGCAATCTGCTGACAAGACACAGTCCCTGCCGCCAAACTATTTCTGCCAGAAGGGATTTCATATCGTCCAGACACTGTAGTACTTTGCAGAGAGTAAGTTCGTGTACTTCTCTTAACTTCCGGACCCATCACTGCTAATTACATGCAGCTCTTAATTTTCAACTGATGTGTGTCTACCTAAGTGCACACGAGGGCACACTTTTTAGGGAACAAAGTAAAAATAGAATCCGAGGAGGCAGGACTGTCCAAGGGCTAAGGGCATGGGTTTTAAGGTCAGACAGCATAGGTTCCGGCTCCCTTCTGCAACTTCCCACATGTGTGAGTTGAAGTTATTTGAACCATGTGTCTGGGTTTCCTCATCTGCAGAATGAGGATAAAAAAAAGCAGTGTGGGGGCGCCTTGGTGGCTCAGTCGGTTAAGCGTCCGACGTTGGCTCAGGTCATGATCTCACGGTCCGTGGGTTCGAGCCCCACATCAGGCTCTGTGCTGACTGCTAGCTCAAGCCTGGAGCCTGTCTTCAGATCCTGTGACTCCTTCTCTCTGCCCCTCCCCCGCTCATGCTGTCTCTCTCTCAAAAAAATAAAACATTAAAAAAAGGTTTTAAAAAAGGCAGTGCATAAGCACGGTGTCGGGCACATCAGCGCACAATATACAGACTAGCTGTTACGATGTCAGCTACAAAAACCACAGCAAGGATGGAGAGCGGATGTCTCCGCATCACAGGTCGGAAAGTTATCTTTATGCCATTAAGTACCAAGACTACTGTGTGCCAGGCAGGGCGCACGTGTCCCAGGCTACCTCACTTACATAGCTCAATTACCCTATGAAGTCTTTATTCCAAGTCATTAGAATATATTCTGGGATGAAATCCATTAAAAAAAAAATATTCAACTGTTCATCACTTCTCCCAACCATGAACAGCAGCAAAAATTTTAACATGGCTTTTGGTGGATCTTAAAATGCAAGCTTTGTAAAGTCATGGGATTTCATATGTTGTAGGTCCACTAGGCACGTCAGCACTTAAAAGGCACAAGATTTTTTTTTTTTTTTACATTTGGTAGACTGGAGATCGAACCCCAGAATCTCAGGATGTTAAATTTGGTTTCATTTTGGTTTACATTTGGAAACCTGATGTAATACTTTTGTTATTCACTGGCCTAATTTAGTATTTCTCTGTCCGGTAAAAACTATACCCTGAAACAGTGTTTGTCACTCACGGCTCCTGATTGGCCCACACACGCCCTGCTTTCCTCTACTCACAGGATTCACCTGGGCAGGACCCCCCAATCAGCTCTACCAGCTTGAGTCTTACGTTTAAGACTTGGCCTGCAGCCTTGCCCACTACAGTACCTGCATTTCTTATTCTTCGTTTGTCCCACTTAGTCCCTTTCATCCAGCATCATGTTCTAGATGTTCATGATCTCTCCTCGTTTAGAGGTCAAGGGCCTTCTACAGCACCTAGATCAACACTAAATTAATTATCTGCTGAGGGAATGAACGTTTACTGGGGTCAAGGGAGCAATAGCTGGGGGCTGATTTACAATCCTATGTTCTAACACTAAAAGGATAAAAAAAAAAAACTCCTACTTAATATCTTACGTTTCTTTCTTTAAAACTACTATCAAATCAGAATGAGAGAGCTCTTCCAAATTTATGTACAACAACACTGAAAAGCCCAGAAGGGGTATAAAAACTTAGAAGAGGGTATAGAGAGGGTATAAAAAGCTAGAAAATGATAGCAACGCTTTTACATCTGTTACAATAATTAAAATTAATGTAAAAATCGCTGCAGTCTGCTAGGACGAAGGCCAGGGAACACAGTTGCAGAATGAGGAAAATACTTTAAAGACACAATTTCCATGAAGCACCTGGGGTCCAATCTGGCAGATCTCATCCATGAAACCTAGCTCCCTGAGAAGGCAGTAATATAAAATAGAATATTTTTATTAGTCTGGTAATCAAAACAAATACTTAATAAAAGGAAGTGACTAAAAAAACTCCCATCAACAATACAAATGTTACATGCTTCGGTTTCCTATTCTTCAATATTTTCCACGGTTAATCAACTAGCTTCATTAGATGTTCATTATCAAAGGCAGATTTAAAAATACCAGCCTTTTTGTTGTTGTTTGATCAAAAAGTTCATTTCACTTTGCTTGTCATGTTCGAGTACGACAGTGATGACCAGATGCCTGAGGTTGAATTTGATGGTACTTTGAAAGTAAAACCCAGCCTTGAAGTAAAATTACTCCAATGTGTTGGATTCTAGATTTCAAAACGTTTCAAATTCTAGATTTCAGTTACTAGATCATTCTGATATTTAAGGGAACCTTCAGACAGGTTTAGATAATGTAAAATACGAACCCCAAATTGGAAGAAAACAGGTGAACAGGGAGGGAAGACAGTAAGACAATGTTAAAATACTTGGTGAAACTATGTTTATAGTCCGGTAACACCAAAATGAAGAAACTGCCGTTACAATGAACTTAAATGTGTGTGATTAAATAAATGTAAGTCATACCTTCTGCAACCTAAATATATTTAGACTTAAATGCATATATATCTGCATATGGCGCGCTGTAATGCCGATTTCTTGTGGTTCTTGGAAAGCCCAAAGTGAGGCATATCCACTGTTTTCCGTTTAGAAGATGCACTGGAAAAACTCAACGAGGAAATGAGTCAAGTATTGATGAACTTTACCAAATTTCTAAATATACTAGCCCCAAGTGTCTCTGTAACGATTCTCAGATGGTTTAAAAAACAGAAGGAAAGAAAAAAGAAATCTGAATCAATAAGCGTCTCACGGGCTTGGGGATACTCCAACACAGCCTTGCAACCAATAGGAAAACTTTGCCTAAATCTGGATTCGGATTTCATCTCTTTATCACAAAGCCCGGAGCACACAAACCAGTATTGTTAACCGTTACCCAAATGGCAAGAGTCCCAGTTGGAGTAATCGGCGCTTGGAAGCTGAGGCTGCTTCTGAAGGCGTGAAGGGCTGAAGGGGGAGGCAGTTGGGGGAAGAAAAGCGGGGTTCGTTCCTCCAACTTCTATGTGGAACAGGGCTGTGTCGGGGTTGCGGGTGGGGAGCAGCGGCCCGTCTGAAATGAACGCGGAGTGAAAAGCGGGGGGC